>NC_092859.1:154538612-154556860 GCF_032062135.1 Pyxicephalus adspersus
AAATTCAAATATTTTGTATTGGATTCAATACAAAGTCCTGTATCCAATCCAATACAAAATAATAGAAAACATATTTATGTGGTTTTGTCTATAGGTATGTGACGTTGGACACTAGGGAGGTGTTTTAGAAAAATATATTATTATACAATTAATATATTATATATTATATATATTAATTTATTAATATATATATTATATATATTAATATATATTAATATATTTTATTAAAAGTATTTTTTTTTTTATATGATTGTGTGTTTCAAACATTTTTTATTATCATGATATCTACTAGAACCCTGTTCGGACATATTTCTGTAAGTTACAGGTCTACACCTACAGAGACCGGAGACCATAGGATTGCACAGGAGTGCTAGGTACTGGCCTACCATGCCATATAAATACTGCACTGCATACAACCTCCATGCAGATAATGTCCCAGACAAGGATAGAACCGGAGACCATAGGATTGCTCAGGAGTGCTAGGTACTGACCTACCATGCCATATAAATACTGCCAGCTGACAAAACTGCAGAAAGTGGCTCCTGGGTAACGAAGTACACACTTTTTATATCTGGGGGACTCTAATGGTAAGACAGCTCTGCTTGAATTCCTGCACACTTGGCAGGGAATTTTTATTGTTGCAATATCTGAGACTGGCACAACCCTGTAAACTTCATCTGTAGCTCAAATATTACTTTTAACAAGAGTGCCCCCTATATTCATCAATAGATACTTTTTATCTTATGTACTGCAATATGATAATTACAATCTTTTAAACTTTTTTAGGGATGTTCCGGTACTGTATCATTTTAACCAGCAGAGGGCAGTAGGTTAGTACATTTCAACAGGTTATAGGACATAAAACAAAGGCACCCCTCAGTCCCTACCAATCCCATGAAGCAATGTGGATTCGGGTCAGAACTTATATATAACTTTTTATTCCATATGTATATTCTTTAAATGAAGTGTAATAATACAGTTATTTTGTTTGCCAAAAAAGCCCACCTCTTCTCTTCTTCCTTGCTTCGATATTGGGTTCGGCATCCCGATATCTTTTACAGGTAGTCCTCCGAGTTAAGAACATTCGACATATGAACAACTCCTAGATACGAACGGGGCTTCCCTGCTTGCTGGTGTGCAGAACAGAGGCTTGATAGGGGGGAGGGGGCAGTTCGCATGACTTGCAGAAGAAATCTTTTGCTAAACACAGCTGAGGTTGTGTGTGATCCTAAGGACTGAGCTCTTCTGCAACCTCTTGTAACTCTTTAATGACCAGGACAAACTCTTAAGGTGCGTACACACTTCCAATTTTTATCGTTCCAATCGAACGACGAACGATCGATTGGGCAAAAAATCGTTCGTAAAAAAGTAACCAACGACGCAGACGAACGAGGAAAGTCGCTGGAAACGAACGACCGGACCGGCGGATCGGATTGGACGACGATCGTTGAACATCGTTCGTGTGTACGGTCGTTCGTTGATCGTCCATGTTCAGAGCATGCGTGATGAACGAACGTCCGTTCACTTTCCTGTCGTGCACATAGTTCCTCTATCGCTTAAACGATCGTATCTATTGTGTGTACAATATCTACGAACGATCGTGTCGTTACCTCTATGTGCAGGATCGGTGCTATACGATCGTTCGTGTATATCGTGCAGGAACGTTCGTCGTTCGTTTTCCGACGATAATAATTGGAAGTGTGTACGTAGCTTTATTCTTCTTTTTGCATGTCAAAGCACAGCTTGCCCCAGAAGTTAATGAATGTCTAGGCTCCATAAAGATTTTTTTGCTTTGTTTGTGATTAGCTCACAGTGAGGATTCTGTCCTAATTGCATTTATTTAAATATTGTACCTGTTCCGACTTACATACAAATTCAACTTAAGAACAAACCTACAGTCTCTCTATCGTATGTAACCCGGGGACTACCTGTATCAAATTCTGGGCACTATGCACCAACTTTTCTATTTGTAATGCTAAGTATTTTTTATTATTATTTTAATGAAAGTTCGGCCCGTATCACATTCACACATTATTCTAAGGGGTGATTCTAATGCCTGAACACAAGCATAGCCCCTGATGAAGGAGTGTTGGGACCCTGAAACGTGTCGGCTGCTCTTCCTTATCACATAATAAACAATTGAAGCTCATTTTCACCGATTTCCATTGGTTTGACTTTTCCTGTTGCTTTTCATTCTCTAGAATCCAAATCTTTATTACTTTCACTGCCCCCCAGGGCAATTCACCTTCTTTTTGTTTTATGGAGAAAGTGATGGAAAATCCCCAGCTGTCCCCGAGTTGAGGAACAAATCTTTCAATGGGGACACCAGCAAGAGGGAAATCCCCATCATATTGGAAGATTTTACCCCTTTTCCTTAATATATCCAAATCAAAGGCAAAAAAAATTTGCATGCAAAAAAAAGAAAAAAAATGGAGGAGGAGGCGACACTAAGGCATAATGACCTATGAATAAAGGGTAATATGGGACAGCTTTCATTTATTTTGTAGGTTAGGCCATTACTCAGATCAAAAGCCGAGCACAGAAACCTTACGAGGATGTTGGAAGAATTTTAAGGAATTAAAGCTGCAAATACCCGACCATTCCTAATACACAGAGAGTGACACAAATGTCAAAGTGATATCAGAGCCCTGCAATCAGAAGAGCGCCCCCTGCTGGTGTGATTTGCAGTCCTGGGCTATCATTTTGCTGTGCTCTGTATCTTATTCCTGCTGTTAGAGAAGATCCAGGGCCTCCTATGGAAAAATATGAGCTGCCAGACGTAATGTTCCCAGGGATTCTGCAAAGCCATTAAAGCTGCCACTAAAGCTTCCTACAATGGTGTGACAACGATCTTTGAATTCAGAACTGAGTTGTCACTCCTATAGGCTGTGGGAAGGGGGGAAGTTGCAGGGGGCGTGGCTATCAGCAATGTCACAAGCCTGCAGCTTGTCAATTAGCACTGTTTTCTAGATTGACAGGTCTTGCTGTGTTTCTGGACTCCTCCCACTTTGACCTGCAGTGTCTGCGAGGGGGAGTGTGTGAGACACAAATGAAGGAAGATTTGACTTTTTGAGGTAAATAAATATTAAATGGATTTGGAAGTTGTGTTAACTTTATAAAGGAGCCATTAGCTGTGCTTTAAATAGACAGTTGGCACTGTTAGTTGGTTGCTGGGGGTTCCTGAGGGGTTTGGACCTCTCAGGTCAGTTTAAGTGACACCAATGATCTTTTTGGGTATCTGTAAGGGTGACATTCTTCCCAATGGCCGGCAATGTAAGAGAAATTCTTCCCACTGACCACCACACTAATGTACTGTGATCTGTGAATATAGTAATTATAGAAGGGGTTCCCTTAAGAGCTGAAAGTTATTTCAAGGGTTCCGCCACGTTAGTACGCGCACTATAAGGCTGATGTAGGATCGATCAATCAAAAAACAGAACAGAGCGCCATCATCTGGATGCAGGAACCCCCCTCATTGGATTTCCTCTCCCCTTAAGAGATTTCATCCCTGGGATCCTCTACTGTGCTCCATCAACACTCAGAAGAATGCAGAGGCACCGCACTTCCTGCAGGGGGTGCTGCCTGTCAGTGCAAACAGATAGAAGGGGGGGGGGGGGGTTACAGGAAGCCCCCATCAGAGGGACTGTTATCAGGAGCAGGGAAGATCACACTCCATGTGGCTGACACTACAGGAAGCTGACTGTCTATAGGATTCCCACACCTCCCCCATCCTGGTCTTTGCATGCTCACAGATCAACAATCAGAAAAGAAGAATCAGCAACATTCATTTCTTATAGAATATTGGCATAAAAAGAGCAAAGCTGACACTGAGGACACCTAAAAATCTCTTCAATTTGTGTGTGGCCCTTAACGATTTACTAAAACCCTCCAGGACTGTAGAAGATAGAGTATTATGGGAGAACCTGGGTGATCCAGCAAACCTGGAATGGAAATTATTAGAATCATTTGCTATTTGTTGGCTTTTGTTTCCAATCAAGGTTTGCTGGATCACCCAGGTTCTCCCATGATAGTTTATCTCCTCCAGTCTCATTGAGCTTTGTCATGTCAATGTCTAGGAAGTCCTTCCATTGCTAGGTGACTGCAGGCCCCGGACCCCAGCGGAGTTCCTTTGCTTATAGGCAAGTTGTAACTTAAAAAAGATGCAAATAATCTCATGACAATGGTTTCTGAATGTGATGGAGGTTTCTTATCAGTGCTGGCAGTACTTAATGGCTCATTGTGGCCCCCATTCATTCCTTATGTCCCCCATTCATTACGTTCCTTATTCATTCCCTATGGCTCCCATATATTCCCTACAGCCCCCAAATATTCTCCATAGCCCTTTTTCATTCCCTATGACCCCCATTCATTCCTTACGGCTTCCTTTTATTCTCTATGACTCTAATATATATCCTATGGCCCCCATTCATTCCCTATGACCCACTTTTTTACTGCAAGGCCCCCATTGTTTTTCCAAAGCCCTTATTCATTCCCTAAGGCCCCCATTCATTTCCTATGGCCCCCATTCATTTCCTATAGCTCATAATAATTCCCTACAGCATCCATATCTTCTCCATAGCCTTTACTCTTTCTCTATGGCCCCCATTCATTCCCTACTATCCACATTCATTCCCTATAGCCCCCAATTCTTCTCCATAGCTCTTATTCATTCCCCACGGCCCCATTTAATGCGTAAAGGCTTTCCCAGGTGAAACACAACAGCTGCAGGAGTGTGAGTGAAAAACAACTGCAGTGAAGCCTCACTTCCCAGATACATTTAGGACCCCTGGACCCCCAAACGTGTGATATTGTTCAAGGAATCAGCACTCTAATAAGCAGCCTCTGTCAGCCCACTTACACTGAGCCAGGTCATCTTGGGTCCACCCCCAGCCTATGATTGGCAGAAGCAGCACAGCGATTGGCTCATTTCTCAGTCACTCTTCTCATTCCTCCTCTCAGAATGCTTCTTGCCAGCACATGACCTGTATTAGCTTTGTGCTGCTAATTCCTGCAGCGTTGTCACCGACATCAGGAGCGGCTTTGTACAGAAGGGGCAAACATAACACGGGGGCCCTAAATGCCTAACATTACATCCCTTTGCTGGGGCCCCAGTCAATCGCTCACTTTTCCTCATCTGCTCTCAAGTTCTGCATTGCATTGGAAGGGCAGAAGATGGGGTGAGTTAAGTACAGGTAAGTACCCCCCTAACAGTACCTACATATAGAAGGTGGTTTGTGTTCGGGGGGTTGGGGGCAGCCAATCATCTCCCCTTCCCCCCCCACACCATTCTTTTTAGTGACAGGTCCCCTTTAAGGTGCAAATAACAGGGGATGGGGTTTGTAGTCCAAATCAGGAAAGCAACATAAGGGTGACAACGCTCCGTATCCAGTGACTGGGCGTTGTCACCTTGCACAGGAAGTGTTAAGAAACCCTGAAAATAAAATAAAATGCAGCTCCCCTCTAGGGCCTCTTCTGCTGCCATATATCGCATTCTGACACATTATTTATTCCTATCCAGCCCCCCGGGCCGGTAAGTGCTCGCACCTTATGTAGGTCATGTCCAGGGGGCTCAGGTGATCGCAGAATGACAGGCAGTTGGCTCATCCGCGCCCAGAGGCTCTCGGGATTTGTAGTCCGGATCTCCGCGCGCCTCACGCAGCGGCTCCTCCTAGAGACTACAATACCCAGCATGCACCGCGGCCCGGGCAGTGAGGTGTGTTGTGTACCCCGCTCCTGCCTATGCTGCGCGCTCGGGATTTTCGGTGACAACGCGGGTGGGCTGCAGTGAGCGGAGCTTTGCTTGGGGTCACCTCCGGGTCCAATCTGACACCCCTGTCTGCAGCAAGAGTCACCGGGAGGAGGGGGCAAGAGATCTAAGTCATTTCCTGTGAAGGTTCATTTCCTGGTTAAGCCCCAGATATCAGCTGCTGTCCCCATACACGGTGCCCGATCCTCTATGGGTCGCCCCCATCGGCTGCACTAAGATTCGGGGGCCCCATCACAGGTCCATGGGTGGCCCCGATATTATACCAACACACGGAGCGATCTCAGGCACCGACCATCCCCTCCCCCCCGCCGATTATTTATAAAGCATCGGGGTGACAGATCCCCGGACACGATTTATATCTGCCGATCCGACTGTCGGGGATCCGAACATGAAGAAGTTCTTTGACTCCCGCCGGGAGCTCGGCGGATCCGGCTCCGGGGTCGGTGGGGGATCGTCCAGCGGGCTGGGCACCGGGTACATCGGCCGGGTGTTCACCATCGGGAGGCATCAGGTCACCGTGGACGAGGTGCTGGCTGAAGGTAAAATAACGGGCGATAAAGATCTGGGGGTACCGACCGATAGAAACCGGGGAGATACAGAATCTACACATGGGGGGAAGGGAGGACACAAAGAGTCACCCCAAAATCATCCAACAATGGGGGAGGGGGGCTACAGATCACTGACTGCTCATCAATGCACAGAAATCTCCCCCATCACCCACCCTCCAACACTCATCCCTGCCTGAAGAGCTAGCACTCTACTCCTTCCAGTCACTGACTTCTCTTCCTTCCCTGCTCTTCCCATTTCCTTTTTTATCTTTCTTCCCCCTTCTCCTTTCTTTCTCCTCACTTCCTTTCCCTTTTTTATCATTCTTTTCCCTTCCTTCCCCTCCCCTTCCCCATCTTTCTCTTCCCTTCTCTCCTTTTCCCTTCCTTTCTCCTTTGTCTTCTATTTTTCTCTGATTCCTATTTCCTTTCTTTTCCCTTCCTTTTTCGTTTCTTCTTTTCGCTTACCATTTTATCTCGTCCCTCCCCTTCCCTTCCCTATCTTTCTTTTCCCTTCTTTCCTTTTGTATCTTTCTCTTCCTTTCCCCTTACCCTTTTATCTTCTCCCTTCCCTTTTCTTCTTTTCTTTCCTTTTTTTATCTTTCTTTTCCTTCCTTTCCTTTCTCTTCTTTTCTCTTCCTTTCCCTTTTTATCCTTCTTTTCTTTTCTTTTCCCTTACCTTTTTTTTCTCTTCCCTTTCCTATCTTTCATTCCCCCTTCCTTCTATTCCCTTCCCTTCCCTTCCTTTCCTTTCCCTTCTATTCCTTTGTCTTCTATTTCCTTCTCATTCCTATTTTTCTTTCTTTTCCCTTCCTTTCTCTTCTTTTCTTTTTGCTTACCTTTTTATCTCATCCCAACCCTTCCCTATCTTTCTTTTCCCTTCCCTTTCCTTCTTTTCTCTTCCTTTATTTTCCTTTGTCTTCTATTTCCTTCTCATTCCTATTTTCTTTCTTTTCCTTTCACTTCTTTTCTCTTCTCTTCCTTTCCCTTTTTTATCTTTCTTTTTCCTTTTCTACTTTGACCTTTCTTTTCTTTTCCCTTCCTTTCTCTTCTCTTCTTTTTGCTTTCCTTTTTATCTGGTCCTTCCTCTCCCTATCTTTCTTTTCCCTTCCCTTCTTTTCCTTTGTCTTCTATTTCCTTCTCTTTCCTATTTTATCTTTTTTCCCCCTTCCTTTCTCTTCTTTTCACTTCCTTTCCCTTTCTATCCTTCTTTTCTTTTCCTGTACTTTTTTTTTCTCCTCCCTCCTATCTTTCTTTTCCCTTTTCTTCTTTGACCTTTCCTTCCCTTCCCTTCCTTTCTCTTCTCTTCTCTTCCCATCCTTTTTTCCTTTGTCTTCTTTTCCGCTTCTCTTTTCTTTTTTATCTTTTTCTTCCTTTCTTTTCCTTTCCCTTTTTTATCCTTCTTTTCCCTTTTCTCCCCTCTTCTCTCGTTCTTCCCCGGCACTCTCCTGTGTGTTCTCTCTCTTTCTACTTTTCTATTCTTCTCTCCTCTTTAGCATTTACTTTCTCTCATTTTCTTCCCCACCTTCCTCCTTCTTTTTGTCCTGTGTTGTCTCCTCTCTCTTCTCTCTCTTTCTCTCATAGCCTGAAGAGCTAGCACTCTAGTCCCCCATATTGTCCCCAGCGTCCGGCCAGGTTTCATCATTCTCTTGTCGGTGTCCCCTGAGAAGTTGAATTTCCTTTCTATAAATGTAAATTGATGATAAATAATTGCAGTGACCCCGGTTCTGTGTGAATGTTTTGTATCCGCTTCCTCCATGGGATTCTGAATAATGGATTATGCTGAGTGATGTCTCAGGGAACGCGCCATATAGGACAGACTGCTGGGCTCCGAGTGCCGTGCCGTTGGGCACCAGGGGGTTTGAGGTCCTGGCTCAGTGACCTAATGGTGTGCAATGTACAGTAATACATATATATTACCAATAGTTGTGTTCCAATTGGTTGGCACCATTGGCCAGTTTTCTAATTCCGCCATGTTGCTTTTTAATATGGAATTCTTGATTGTTGTGAGTAGTTGGAGCGGCTATAGGCAAGTTCTTATCATTTCTGAAGCCAAGATCCAGATTGTCACAGGAACAAAAGATGACAACTGATTCAAATCACTTCCTGTTTTGTCCAAGGTCATTGGTGGACCCAGCCAACAGTTGGCCCGATAGGCCCTTTTACTCCTCCAACCCTTCCCATGGTATAGAAATGAGAACGCCATGCCAATTGTAGGAGCTGCAAAACTCCTACAGCTGCATGGCATGCTGGGATTTGTACTTCCTACTCACCAGGAGGACTGCCGTTGGCCAAGCTTGATCCCCACCTGCCAAATGCCTGTAAACCTCGTGCCACCCTTGCCCATCTCCTGGGCTATATTCTCCTCAACCTCCATGCATATACTTCCACCGCTCATGGATAGGATATGCAGCAAACCCTTGGTGGTTCAATTGACTGGATTGGTTGCCCATTTTTGTGGTGCCGGATGACTGAATAAGTTAAGTTCCATGCTATGTTTGTAGCACCAGTGCCGGTTTGTGCCATGGGTAGGTCTCAGTGGCATAACTATGGATCTGTGGCCCCAATAGGAACCTTTACCCCTATTCCTTGCCATGGTTCGGTACACCATATACATTCAGCACAGCTCAGACCCCCTTTTGGTGACCTGGCTTACCAGTTCCACTATTTGTGTGTTGACAGCAGCTTCAGTAGGGTGCCAGGATGGCACCCAGACCCACATAAAGGGGAGGTGATACCTGGGTTGAGGATCAGGCTAATACCCTTATCCCACCCCCACAGTGCCAGCTAGCACCACCTCTACCTACAGGTTCCAGCCTCACTCACCTGTCAACCTGCCCATCCTGCCATCCATCTATTGGTTTGCCCAATGGTAGGTCCACCACCATCCAACTCGTCCTTACGGTAGCCACTTAGTGACCTTTCCTTCCATATCCACCATTACGGTATGGTCCACTCTGGTGACTTTAGTCAGGGCCCTTGTTAGCTGGGAAGTCCGGGTACTATGTGCAACTGCACAGGTTTGCCCAATGGTAGATCCACCACTAAGTAGGGTAAATGTCCCCTGGCTGGTGGTGGCCACTTCCACCTGGTGACCTTCCCTACCAGTTCCACCATTCCTGGTTGGTCCATAGTGGTGACCATCATTGGAGCCCTTGTTAGCTGGAAGGTCCAGACCAGACCCCAACAGTTTTGCCCAATAGTATGTCCACCACCGGCCAGGTAAATCTCTCCAAGGCACGGCACATTAAAAAACAACGGGCTGTACCCCACATCTCCGAAACCAAAAAGAATAAAGTTTTGGCTTCAGCTTGACCTTGTGGTTCCATGTATGGAGCCTTCTGTAGCCATTTTCTTTAACTTTCCGGCATTCTATAGATCTATTGGAAGCCGGTGAAGTGTCCACAGCAAATATTTACCGGAGCTTTAACATCGCCATCACTCTCCAAGTCTGAAGCTTTGTTACGTCCACGTGGATTGTGCCAGCAAAGCTCCACCACAAAGTGGTCAGACCGGAGTATTTATATCGCGCTGTCTGCTATCAAACCGTTCCTAATATAGCTGTAATGTTAAAGTCGATGCGGCTGAGAAGTTTTGTGATCCGGCTGTATTAGTGGCCGGTTCCCACTTTCGTGTTTCGGAATTTTTCGGTATCTTTTCAGCGTGCTACATTGAAACGGCACATATTGTATTATAATAAATAAAAAAACAGTTTTCTGTATTGTTCTTGTAATTCAGTGTATCCCTATGGCATGGGATTTTGTCCAAATTTAGGAGAAATGTTGCTTTGTGATTGGATGACCTTCTTGTAAACGGGCTCATCGAATACAATACATTTCACTTATTTAGCCAAACCAATAATACGTGTGACAGGGGGTGCTCCTTGCAATTAAAAATCAAGTCATTCATGGTTATTATTTTTGATGTATTGATCAGGACAACCTGTTTATTCTTCAATCAAAGCCCAGAGACCAAATAGAACACTCTATGCCACTTATGACCCAGTGTTGGGGAGTGCTTCCATTGGCTGGTGGTTGGTAGGGTGTAAGCCTTGCCACTACAAAACAGGTCATTCTTTGTTAATATTTATTGTATTGATGGGGAAACCTCCTTCAGTCAAAGCCAAGTAATCAAGTGGAACACTCTCTGCCACTTATGACCCAGTGTTGGTTAGCACTTCCATTGGCTGGTGGTTGGTAGGGAGCGCTTCCTGCTCAATGTTGGCTCTGCTGGTCAATGGATGCATGGTGGTGATCAGACAAACCATGAACATCAAGGAGATAATGATTGCCATGGACCTACTGACTATTATATGGCCATTGACTGATTTGCGTTCTGTTCTGCAATGGGTCTCTGTAGAGGATGTCATCTTGCTAGACGCAGAGCTTTTCTTATGCTCATGCCAGAGCTGTCTCTCAGATGATGACTGGTGGAGGATTGGTCTGGAGTCAGCAGGACAGGTAGAGGAAGAATGGAACACCAATAAGTTATTAGGAAATAAGGAGATGTTTGCAGTGCAGATATCTTACCAGCACAGACATGCAGTACATCTATGATGTCGTAGTCATGGGAGTGCCTAGGCACCTTCGCCTATCAGGGAATGCATTGCTGATTTTCAGGAGTTCTAGACTTTTTTTCTAATATATCAGATCTTCACTTTATACCTTCAGGTCACCTTTGTAGAAGAGCCCCATGAATCATATGAAAGTTCAGCTGTAACATGTTTAGTAAGCCCTGTGCTCTTCAGAACCTCCATATTTATTCTGGCCAATACTTCAATGGTTTCCATTTTAGAATGTGTTGTGAAAAGATCATTTGTATTCCCCAACAAGCCTGCCATATCATGGCTTTAACCACGATGGTATACTTCAACCAATAACTCCATACCGGCCTATATCAGCCTTTCTTAAACTTTTTACCTTGGGGGAACAATTGAAAAAAATTTCAGATTTTGGGGACCCCCTTTCCTTGTTATAGCCACAGATCATGGTGCATTAGTGTGGTGGTCAGTGAGAAGATTGCCACCTATACATAAATCCATAAAGATCACTGGTGCCAATGTTAATTGACTTGAGAAGTCCAAATTGCATAAGGAACCCCTAACAACCTCTGGAGGAACCCTGGTTGAGTAACGGTGCTCCATACTAACTGTAGGGCCAATGTTCTATGTGAAGTCTTGGTCTTTAATCCAAGCTAAAGCAGACTTTTATTTTAAAGTAGAAATGGCTGATTAAATGTCACGAAAACATGAACATTTTCAATATATTAAATTACAATATGGATTGGGAAGCATTTAATTTAATGGGTTGGTTTCCCAGTGATGGATGTAGTAGATTGCTCAAAGCAGAAGAATGAATTGTTAGAGGACACCTTCAGATATGTAGATTATACTGCAATTCATGGAGACGGTTCAGGCCTGGGTACGAGGTTTTTCATCATCATGCTTTGTGCAAAGACTTGATTGCTTAGAATGCTATTCTTCTCATTTTTTTAAAAAAGATTTAGTGTTCTTTCCAGCCCCTTTTAGCTGGGTGCACCACCCATCACTTTAAAGTTACCACCCAGCTGTTTTTGAGTTGTTACTGAAAAGTTGGGTTACAATACAGGGGTCACCATCCGCCTGCAGCTTCTTGCCACCCAGTTTAACAAGAACTTCAAGGGAGAATGTCTTAGTGGACAATTTCTACGTACGTGAAGATGTACAGTACCTCCTTTCCAGCACTTTACCACTACATAGCTATGCGTCATCCCACCTCCCCACTCCCAAAAAAGTAACCAGATGTAGCACCCAGCATAAGGATTCATCTCTAACATGCAGAAATGGTGGGATCAGCACCAATAAAAAGCTCATGTTACTGGGCTTTGATTTGTCTACGAGTTGCTTTGTATATCCATGGATGCCACCTGGAATGAAGAAGCAGCTCGCAGTAACCCAAAGGCATAACCAGATCCAAAGTACATATAACCAGATCCATGGCGAACTGTATGCTCAACTGGCTTGTCCAGTTGATTTACCAAGTGGTAATTGATTGGTGGTCTATTCCAAAACAAGGGACACGCATGTCAATATTCTGCTTCTATGATGGTTGGGAATAGGGTGACCCACATAAGCTTAGGATCTCCTGTTGAGGTTTGCCTGATCTTTTGTACACATAACTCAACTTATGATCGGTTTTCTGTTGGTCCTCCATTCTAATTTTTTTGGATTTGTAATCAGATATGAAAATTGGCTCTTTTGTACAATGCCTTAGAAGTAACCCAAAGCAAAAATTATAAGGTATATTGTGTTTAAGAGTTATTGTGTTGGGGCCGATGACCTGGAGAATAGTCTCGGTGTTCTCCCCAGCCCCTTTTAGCTGGACGTACCACCCGGCACTTTTCACAAACCAGGTGAAACCTCGGCTGTTTTTGGATGGCTATTAAAGAGTTCACAATACAGGGCGTGCCACCCACCTACATCTTCTTCCCACCCAGCATAAACAAATTTATGGGGAAAATATTAGGTCAGCTGACCAATTTCCCAATTTTGGCTTTGTGTGCCTCTTAACCCCACTGCTGGCATTCTTCGGTTTGGGTACATAGCGTGGTAAATACATGATGAGGGGCTTGTTGTTCCCTTTTCTGTTCATGCAAAGTTTATAGAATCTGAAGTACCCTGCTTGTTTTTTAGTGCATATTATCCATGTATTTCCACTGCAGGCGTATAAATTAAACACTATTTAATCTGATTACATCTAAAAGCTTCAGTTAAAAATCAGCCGTATGACTGAATCATGGTTATTCCACTTTTTAAGCAAAAACTCCAAAAAATCAACACATTCATAAGGCTTTACAAATCCACCCCTCACCTGGGGGCCAGGTCACATGTTGTGGTGCATCGGCTTCAAAGTCATGTGATAGCTCCTCCTCCAATCACAGTGCGCGCCTTTCTTATTAAACAGAGTGAACTCCATGGGCTTTTGCTGCCTACACATTGCCAAAAAATAATTTATTTTTTTTTGTGGGCAGTTTCCTGTTTGGATAATTTGCCTTCCTGACCCCGACATGGAGTGGGAAGAAATCTTCCATTAGATAATTATAGTTGTCAATTAGAAAATACCCTCTTTACCTTTGGCCATGGTGACAATTTTAATTTCCTCTTATTTCAAAAAATTGGAGATCTTGAATACCCCCAGAAGGTATGCACAGCCATTAAAATGGGGAGGTTAGCCTACCTCTATCCAACAAAAAATGGTTCTGGTTAAGATCTACTGTAAATCTCTGATCTGGAGGTTCCATGCAGCCCTTGGACCCCAATATTTGTGAGTGCAAATGTGGATTTATAAAGCTTTATTGTTGTGACTTCTAGAAATCTTCGTTGATCTCCTGCACCATGTCCAATCATTCCTGTAGTGTGCCACTGGCCTCTGATCATCTCCAGATACCCCTGTGTTCCCTGACAACCTCCTGTTGCATTACATATGGCCCACTGGTGAGGTGGGGGCAACAAATATGACCCCCTGTACCTGCAGCTATTAGGAAGGGGTGGCCACACTAATATCCAGTTATTGATCCACTCTGTATCATACGATGAGCTTGCTTAAAAACAGATGAACAGAATGCTACTGCTCCTTTGTTGCCTAATCACTGGCCAATGGGGTGGGCCTTGGAGTGATATACTGAACTACAAGGATTTCTACATTAGTGGTCCAGGGCACAAATCTCTGGCTCATGACACTAGGGGGAAAAGAATGATACTTCGTTTGGCTGGTTAAGCAGTCTAAAAGAGGCTGGGGAGAACGCTGGATCATAATGAATAACGCTTTGGCCCTTTGCATTTATCAATGTGTATATGGGGTTTAAAAGACACATGAAGGGAACTTGGTTGACAGAAGGCACATCAAATTTTGTAAACTCTCTCAAAGGAGGAGATGGGCACGTGTTTGGTTTCCCCAGTGCCAAGTCTTGACTGGAATGCCATAGATCAATGTTTCTCCCCAGGGTTCCTCCAGAGGTTGCTAGGGGTTCCTTGAGCAACTTGAGTCTCTCAGGTCAGTATGACTGACTTCAATAATCTTTTTGGCTATCTGTAAGGGTGACATTCTTCCCAATGGCCAGCAATGTAAGAGTTATTCTTCTCAATGATCACCAGACTAATATACAGTGAGCTGTGGATATAATAATTATAGAGGGGGTTCCCTGAAGACCTGAAAGTATTTTCAAGGGTTCCTTCATGTTAAAAAAGTTTGATAAGCACTCCCTTAGATTGTTAATATTTGGTCAGTTGTTTTTGATATCCATTGGTCAGATTCTACAAACTCTGCCCACATGTGAGCCCTTCCAAGTCGCATCAAAATTTACCTATATGTCCAATCACCTCAAGGAGCAAATAATTGGTTGGTAACAATGGCCTGGATGTACATGTTACTTCTGATTCACTTTGATGATTTTGTTGGATTGGAAGTCGATCAGATGTAAAATATCAGCCCGGTTGCCCCTACCCTTTGGAATGACCTGCATGTTGAGCTCCGTATTCCGCTCTCTCCGGCTGGAGCTGACGGCCACTTTAAGAAGGCCGCCCAGTGTTTTGTAACTGCTTTGTGAATGCTCGCTGAACATGAAGCTCTTCAGATTGATGTTTACAAGTCAGGATAAAAAACTGTCCTTGTGTACCAGGCCCTTTTAAAGAACAGGCAAATTCATCGAGGCAGCAGAGGTATATTGGCAAAAGAAGAGTATGAAGAGCTGTCAGCAGTAAATAAGGCAGAGGTGTGGATGGAATGTTAAAGAACCTTCATGTCTTGCAGAAATAAAAAAAAAAAGCTGTAGGAAAAACACACAGCGAATGACGTAGGTTCTGTCGCACGGTGGCTAATTGGGTAGACCAAACAAAAACGTCTGTGTATGTGCTGCCTAAACTGTATAGTTGGCCATTACAATGCCAGCAGTCTGTACTGTGGCTTATAGGACCCATTATCAGCCTTGGGTTAGTTGCAAAGCACATTCTTCTGTATGGTACATTGCAGAATCGTTCTTTTTAACTCTATATGTTAACTCTATACTGTAGCTCTATATGTTAGTACGCAGGTACAGGTGTTCGGCACCCCACAACACATGGAGGAAAAATGGTGCATGGGCGTTTTTGCCAGTATTGTGGTGCACGTGCAACCATGTCTTCTAACTTGTTTGTAGTTTATATTGTTGGAGCAGCCTTGGTCAGTTTTTCTGATATAGATGGCCTCATATGCAGCCCTTGACATCACCTCAAGGCTGCAGATACTATTCAAGGAAGATGATGCTAGAGGAAGCTACCCAGTGTTTTCCCCCACCCCTTTTAGCTTGGCATATTGCCCGGCACCTTTCAGTAACTACCCGGCTGTTTTTGAGTGGTTACTGAAAAGTTGGGTTACTATACAGAGGCTGCCATTTGCCTACAGGTTTATCCCACCCAGTTTTCCGGGGGCAATACTGCCAAGATGTGAATGGGCTCTAAGCAGTATCCTGGAAAAATTGACTCTTTGACTTGAAGTCTGTTGGAAAAATACTCCAGTGTCCTTCCAGATATGCAGCAGCCATGGCACATCTGTAGGCCAATGGTTGTATATCTGTTGTCTGATTGACTGCTAATTTGGATTTGGAGACTTGGTTTGTGTAATTACTATGCTCTGTATTCAATTTTTTTAAGCCGGGTGGGAAGAAATTGTAGGTGGTTGGTTGTCCCGGTATTGTGACCCAACTCTTCAGTAACCATCCAAAAACAGTAACCATCGGGTTGTTTGAAAAGTGCCGGGTGGTGGCGATAACACTGATGATCCTTGCCGGAGAGAAAGCTGTACGTCTGGACCAGTAATTCCAAAAATCCCATGCTTCTGCATCTTTAATTCTGTGGATTGCAGTTTATGTATCTCGACCTGCTACCTATTGTTTGTTACCAAACCAATGATCAGGGTTAGCTAACAATGAATAAGAAAAGCCATGAACCTTTACCAAGATGGACTCCTTCACACAAGACAGAGGAAGGCATGGCAGATTAGTAAGACAACACCAGCTGATCCGTAAACTGTGCAAGATATTATAAGAGACGGCTATGCAGGACACGGTGACCTGTCTACTTGTATGATTGTAGAAGAGAGGACAAGGCTGCATGTGACGAGGTGAAACATCGCTTAGGCATGAGAAACTCGTGGTGTTTGTTGATCATAGTAAACTTTATGCTGGATCCCCCCCATCCCTGGGTATTATTATAGAAGAACATTGCCTGAAGTCCTCAAAATGATCAGGTTTTGTCACCCATGATCTACTTGTATAAACTTGGAATTGTTTGGTTTTATTATAGGTTTTCGTCCCAGCACATGGTGTTATACCCAAGTATAATGTTGGGCATTGACTTCAGCTGACAAGATATACTTTGAAATTGAAAGACTTTGGCCAAAAATTGCTAAGTAATGGTTGAGTTCTGATTGGTTTTTCTTACATAGACGATGCAGGAGGGAAATTTATATTGTAGCTGAATATATTACTTGGCAAAATTAATAAACTAGAGCTTTATACAATAGACTATATATAGAGATTATATATATATATAATATACAGTATAATGGGAACCAGATCCATGTAATGGAGGCATTGGTGCCATATGCCCCAACATGTATGACTTTTTTTTACATGGGAGAACCCTTAAAATAACTTTTAGGTCTTGGGGAACCCATTCTATGATTATTATATCCACAGATCACAATATATCAGTGTGGAGGTCTGTGGGAAGAATTCCTCTTACATTGCTTGCCAATAGGAAGAATGTCACCCTTACAGATAGCCAAAAGATCATTGGGGTCACGTAAACTGACCTGAGTGACGCAAATTGTTTGAGGAACCCTTTGGTTCCACGATATTCTGCTGTAGACATTTGCTTAACAACAGTCTTTTAATGAGTTTAATATCTGTAAAACCCAGAATATCAGGGCCACCATTGGGGGAAATACAAGGGACTCCTCTGTACCGGCCCTCTTCAAAAGAGCTTAACTTTGCAATTCTGAAACTTTTAGACGAAGGGCAGGGGGCCCAGAAATTTCTAATGGCGGTCATGAAGAAGGTTTCGGGTCCCCATGCCATCTTCATAGTCATTATTTTCATACTCTGCATGGATTGTGGCCAACAAGCCTGAAACAGCTGCATGCACTTTGGAATAAATGATTCTAAAATATTGGGCTGTACACATGTTTTATACACCTGGGGTTTTGCATGTACATTTAGCCATGGGGTATAATAGAATGATCCTCTATGGCACAGTCTGCTCTCCCGAAATGAGAAGAAATCCCCTTATTTTAGGATATGTGATGGAATGAGATGTGAGTATCTCCTATCTAAACCATAGAACAGAAATGTAATATATTGCAGCTTACCAGTCATTTCAGGCTCAGAGTATTTTCTGTACATATATAAAATACTTGTTGATGTTGCTAGAGATGTGTCCTTGTCCGTTAACCGGAGGGAAGTATCAAACAATCTTCTACCTTGTTTGTACTTCATATGGTTAGAGCAGCCTTGATCAGTTTTTCTGATATAGAAGGCCCCATATGCAGCCCTTGACATCACCTGAAGGCTACAGATACTATTAAAGAATCATAAAGCTACAGGAAGCTATCCAGTGTTCTCTCCAGCCCCTTTTAGCTGGGTGCACCACCCGGCACTTTCAATATCACCCAGCTAGTTACTGAAGTGTTGGGTCACACAATGTAGCTTCTTCCCACTAGCTTAAAAAAAAATTGGGGGAGAATTCTGCTATCGTAGTATAGATAAGGTGGTAAGAGATTGTGAAAATGCCACCAAGGGTGGAAAAGGGGTCAGAGACTGCGAAAGTGCCGCCTAGGGGGTAAAAGGGGTCTTAGACTGTGATAATGCCACCTAGGGGGGAGACAGGGTCGGGGACTGTGAAAATGCCACCTGAGGGAAAAGGG
>NC_092859.1:154557270-154599360 GCF_032062135.1 Pyxicephalus adspersus
ACTGCGCAGGGTGGGGAAAAAGGGGGCTGTCGGAGACTGCAGATATGCCACCCAGAGGGGAATAAAAGAGCATTGATTACTACTACACATTGATTTGGAAGATTCTCCACCAGGGAATGTTAGAGGGAATGTCTGATTCCCTTCTTTATAGATGAACCCTTAGATCAGCCAGGCAGCTATCAGGAATACCTTTGTCTTCTCATTGCAAGTTTCTATACTATATGGATAGTAATTTGCAATCTCGGCTAGTATTTTTAGCAATGATGGAGGATTGGAAATAGCAATCTTTATGGCAAATAGAACACGTGTGGGATTTACCGGCCCAGGAGAGGGCATGGGAGCCCATCATACCCCATAGAACAGTCAGACCTCTTTTCTTGCCAATGCTGAATTCTCATTCATTTCTATTGATCACCTTGCAATGCTATTTTCAGGTTTTTCATTCGTTTTCAAAAGCAGGAAGGACAATTCTTAAGTGTTGTGTCACTTGAACTCCTTGATATAATGTATATGTTATTCTTATGGTGGTGGAATAAAATTAATACAAATCTCTTGTCCAAATCCTTAGCACACGTGTGCTTATCCTTGAAAATACTGAGAACAGCTCGTGCACATAGAAAGCTTCCATTGCATTGATGACTTCATGATAAAATGTCTATACATAGGGAGATGATATTTGCCATATGGGCAGCATGGTGGCTAAGTGGTTAGAACTCTGGCCTTTGCTGTGCTAGGTCCCAGGTTAGAATCTCATCCAGGGCACTATCTGCATGGAGTTTGTAGGTTCTCCCTGTGTTTGTGTGGGTTTTCTCCGGGTACTCCGGTTTCCTCCCACATCCCAAAAACATGCATTAAGTTTATTTCGCTTCCCCTGAAAAGTGACCTTCACCTGTGGTTATGACATATGACTATGGTAGGGACATTAGATTGTGAGGACAGTTAGTGTCATGACTATGAACTTTGTACAGCGCTATGTAATATATCGGTGCCATATAAATACTGTATTAGTAATAATATGTATGTGTAGGAATAGTTAGTAAATTTGTTAAGAGGCTTTAAACTGCGGTGTCCAAGAATGGCTACTAGTATTGCTTATAGATTGTAAGCTCTTCTGGGCAGGGTCCTCTCCTCCTGTATCTGTCTGTCATTTGCAACCCTTATTGTACAGTGCTGCGTAATATGTTGGCGCTATGTAAATCCTGTTTAATAGGTTTCCTGCAGCTGATGTCCTCACATTACTGATTTGTTATTCCTCTTTCCATGTTACGGCTTTTGGAGTGGAACTTCAAACTAAAAATTAAACAATTTCGACCAGGCAGGCCTTTTATTGTAGAAGGGATGGGTGATGTCCGTTCTGCCCCTCCTGCAATAAAATAAACATACCTGCAAATTTTTTAAATACACATCTGTCCTCTTTTTCTCTTCCAAGTTTTATGTTCTTCAGCCATCTTGATGGGCAAGGGTGATGTAATGAACTCATTCAGTCCCATCAGCCCAGGGTGATTCTGGAATACCCGGCACATACCCAGCGAACAGGCAGGTAAATGTGTCGCCTGTCCCTTTCTGCAAGCAGTCCTTCTTTAATGGTGGAGCGCGGCTTCTTTAGGTTGGAGCTTTCTCTAAAGACTAATGGAAAAATAATCATCTGCAGAAGAGGTTCTAAAAACACAGACCAATAGTATACAGCAGTATTTCTCAACCTTTTTACCCTTAAAATAACTTCAGGGAACCCCTTTCAATAATTCCCATATCCATAGCTCACTGTATATTAGTGTGGTGATCAGTGGGATGAATTCCTCTTACATTGCTGGCCATTGGGAAGAATGTCACCCTTACAGATATCCAAAAACATAATTGGTGTAATGTACACTGACCTGAAACTCACAATTTGGGAACCCCCAGCAACCTCTGGAGGAAGCAGGGAGATTCGTGCATTGCAGGTCTTTGGGTGCAGCTTTCTCTCCAGCAAGCAGAACTATTAGCTGCACAAAAATTATTTCCCCAAATTTGTGAGATGAACAGCCTGGAGGCAACAGAACGGATATCCTGTTCAATGCACAGACATTATACTATTTTTGGGACATATTTAAGACAAAGAAAGTTCTCCATGTTCTCACTAATAGAAATATATTTTTAATACTAAGAAATTGATGTCTATGGCCATTATCAAAACAAGGAAAGCTCCGCAAAGTTCTTGTCACGTATTCTCGAAGAATGAAATGACTGCATCTTCTTTATATCCCTTTATCCCTTCAGACTTTGTTTTTTGGCCTGACCATTCCAATTTCTCATTTTGCTTCTCTCCCTCACATGACGCTTTACCTTACTCATGCTTCTCCATCCCTCTTGTCTCAGCATGCTGGCTCAGCGCGTTTGTACGGCTGACGTTGCTCTACAAAGCTTCATTATAAAATGCCCATGGGACATCCAGGCCTTTTTCCACCTCTCTTTCAGCTATCTCTGTATTCTGAATACAGCAGAGTCATAGTCCTAAATTACCTCCCTTTTTACAGACATCTTTAACCCCTTCCTAACCACACGTGCCCGAGACGTCGGCTAATAAATGAGTCGGGAAGGGTAATGAATACCGGTGCTCAGATAACTGTGAAAGTAATGAAGTAACGCTATTACTCTGATGCTATCGTATTTCATGGCGCAGCTTAGGATGGGAAAAGATCCGAGTGCTTATTATGTGTTACATGGTATGCGGCGTGCATGTAGGTGAGAGACTGAAATATTCTGCCAGCTTTAGGTGCAAAGGAGCTTCATTAGTATACATTAAATCCTCAGATGCCTGGAAAAGGGGACTGTGAGGACTTTGCTCCTGGAGCTGTGCTTAACCCTAGAAGTACAAGCTTGTGACGGCTTTCTACGTTTCTTGTTGGTTCCAGTTGGGTGACCGATGCAAACCTCATTCAGTGTTCGACCCAGAAATTTATCTTAAGCTCGGTGGGAAGAAGCTGTAGGTGGATAGCGGCCTCCGTATTGTGACCCAATCCAAAACAGCCGGGTGGTTACTGAAAAGTGCCAGGTGGTGCGCCCAGCTAAAAGGGGCCAGGGATAATATTGTCATCACAATTTCTACTTTAATATCAATTATAAAAGACTTTTTTGTGGCTTCTATTTGGAGAAAAGAAGAAGCAGGCTTAGGAGGCCGACCCTAGTTTCCTTTAGCTCAGCATGGACTCCTTTTCTTGTTGGATTCCAAGTTGTGTCCATGTTGGCTATGGTTTGTAAGCCTTTCATCATGCATTAGGACCTATTCTCAGATAAATATGCAGTGTTCTACCCATAATTTTTTAAGCTGGGTTGGAGATAAGCTGTCACGCCCCTATATTGTGACCCAACTTTTCAATATCCACCCAAAAACAGCCAGTTGGTTACTGAAATGTGCCGGGTGGTGCACCCAGTGAAAACGGCCTGGGGAGCACACTGGATGGTAACCAACCTTCCAGTACACAATCTGCCCACAAAAGCCATTTTAATTATTACTATTATTATTACTACACAGTATTTATATTGTGCCATCATATTATGCAGCGCTGTACAAAGTTGATATTCGTGTCACTAGCTGTCCCTCAAAGGAGCTCACAATCTAATTTCCCTACCATAGTCATGTCATTTATGTAGTCTAAAGTCAATTTTGAGGGGAAGCCAATTAACCTTACTGCATGTTTTTGGGATGTGGGAGGAAACCGGAGTACCTGGAGGAAACCCACGCTGACACGGGGAGAACCTGCAAACTCCATGCAGATAATGTTCTGGCCGAGATACGACCCTGGGAACCAAGGCTGCAAAGGCCAGAGTGCTAACCACTGAGCCACCGTGCTGCCCTATATATTTTTAATGAATCATTGTACAAACCTACATACTTGTACCTTTTGAAAGCAGTCTATACCCATACTTGGTTTCTTTATTTTACTTAGATGTAGGCTTTTAGCTGCCTTCCAGGTTTCTCTTCCATTTTGGACAGTTGTATTGGCTCCTCTTCTGTGCAGGAATTATTTGATTGCACACTCAGAGCTTCTCACAATGTGAATTAGAAGCTGCAGCCAGTCAGAGCCACATTACGTCCTCCCCAGTATGACTATCCCTGGTCAATTACTTGTTGTTCATTAAATTTCATTATAGAGGCTGAATATCACATGTGTGTATTACTACAGATTTCTGTTCCCAATAAGCCAGAATTTTATTTTTAAATATGGTGAGAAGAAGTTGTGGCAGCCCCTGTATCATTAACTAACTTTTCAGTAACCACTCAAAAGCAGCCGGATGGTTACTGAAAAGTGGCGGGTGGTGCACCCATCTAAAATGGGCCGTGGAGAACACTGTGGAGCACCCTGCCATTGCCTCCTACTATCCATGATTTACTTGCATTGTGCAGAGAAGCTTAACGACCTGCTAATGATGTCATTGGCTCTAAAATACGCAATGTATATGGATTGCAAAATCAAAATGTTAATGAAAATTTTGTAAGCATATTGATTACGGGTGGGAAAGAATAGATATGCTTTAAAATATATGTTCTTGAAAAGCATTATTGGGGGCAATGTTTGCAGAATGTCAGATTGATGATGGATCCTATGCAACATGAGCAGCCTTAAAGTCTAAGATGAGAAAACTCCCCTTGCGATGCATAATAAATCAGCGAATGTAATGAAAGTAACTAGAAAGTACGGAGCTGCAAGAAAAAATCCCCAACCTCAGCAGCATAGACCTGAATGGGGTCCTCAAGTGGACTCGGCTTTTTTTTTTTTTCAGGAAACCATCTATAGTACTTTGCCGGCTTCTCCCACCAGTATGCCTGCGTTACATAGAAAAGCACAAAGCCCCCGTGATAATACTGTTGGGTCTAATGTCGGTTAATTTAATAAGAAGAGATGTCGGGAACCAGGGAAAGTCCAATCTCGAGTATTACAATTCCACCCATCATCTGCCAGATCCGTATGATGGTTAAACAAACCCTTCTTGTTTATCATATGTGAGAATTAAACTATAACACTCACTATGTAAATATGAAATCGATTATTTTTATTTGAACAAGCGATTCATCTGACTCGCCCTGTGTTTTCATTAAAGTTATTCGCTTCATCCCCTCGGGTATGATCAGAGGCAAACATTTGGGAATATTCCATCCCTTCAACCTGCTACAGAAAACAAGAGATAGGGCCCTGAATGTAACTTTTATTGCTTAGTGGCAAAAAATAAGTCACAAGTCGGCAATAATATTAGCCTGGAATACCTTGGCAGATGCTGTATTTGGAAACGGGCAACAGATTTGGTCTTTAACCCACTACCACCTTGCAATGAGATGTTGTATTGGCTAAGGGTAAAGCTTATTCAATACTGTTATGCAAAGGGAACTACAAAATGTAATTCTTTGGTCCATAGCTGAACTCTTAAGCTACGTACACACGCCAGATTTTTATCGCCCGATAATCGGCATCGGCAAAATATCGGGCGAAAATCTGCCGTGTGTACAGTCGGTGTCGTCCATCGTCCGAACGACCGACCTGCCGGATCCAGGGACGATGGACGACGATCGATCCTAATGAAAGGGAAGGGGGAGAGCGCGCAGCAGGGTGCCGCTCCGTCGCTCTCCCCCTCCCCTCTCCATAGAGCATGAACGGTGCTGTATGTACAGCATCGTTCATGCATTGTGCAGTCCCTTGTCGTTGGAAAGGATCGTGAAAGATCTTTCCAGCGACAAAAATTGCAAGCGTGTATGCAGCTTTACTCCCAGTCTGACTTCTTGTTTCCATAACTAGACCTTTTTAGTACAGGGTTGAAGGAATGCAATGTGGCTCACACTCAAAACTTTGAAAAATTTGAAAATTTTGGTAAGTCTTGATGAAATTTTCCACCTTTTTAGAACTTTCGTTGTCTGCATTCCGATGGGGAAATAACGACACATAGGGCTGGAGAGCTTGAAGCTGAAAAATTGGGCTCTTTTTTGCAAAAGAGAAGAATGCACATGTGCGTCAATGCCGGAATGAATGGACTCGACGAGCATGTGCGGTTGTTCCATCATTCTGCCAGACCAATAAAGATGCTGAAGATCCCAGAAGGAACAGATGTTGATGGCACCATAGGTTTGAAGGGAGTTTAGTTCTACTTTAACTCTGAACTCAAAATAAATACATCTTTGTAGTTGTTATTATATTGGTAAAAAGTCTCAAGGAGCCATTTTGATGTGTTAGCATGGAAAAAACAAGCAGGTAGAAGAGTACTGAATAACAGATTTGCATTATTCTTCTAGTTTTCCTAATACATGTAAGTAAACATAAACCTCCAGCAGCAAAATACCCAGGTGCCCTCCCCTGCCAGACAGACCTGTACGGTGTTTATCTCAGATCTGGTAAAACCATTTTTCATAGTTTTATTTACCAGTGTATTTGGGCTGTTGGATTAGAGTTTAGCTTTAATGGCACAGAGTGCAGAACATTCTATTGGCTCATGAAAGATTCATCTGTAGTCCTGGGGCAGTTAAAGGGACAACCCATTGGTATGCTGGATGACAATGCATGATATTCATATGCTTTGGATTGATGGGAGTACAATAATGTGTTGCATGCATACATAAGATGGCGGTTTCATGGCTTGGAGGGGTGGTGCCCATACACTGCAGCATTTCCCATAATGGCCGCTATCATATTACCTTGCCTCGTAGGTCAGGGCTGTTGTAAATTTGCCAATAAATGTCATTCAGTGTTGTAGTTTTTATGTGAATTGGTTGGATCCGGTTTATTATTCTCTGTGGTGTTTACATATGTCATCCATAATGTAAAACTAGTTCGCCCATGCAAGGTTAAAAAATGCATCCAGATCAGTATTAAGCCACGTACAGACTTTTGTTGCTAGAATCAATTTGCGCTGTTCTTTGTAGAGAGGAGAAGGACGAAGCGAGCAGCACCCGGCTGTGCTCTTAGGAAAGCACAAGGGTCATTCTCAACCCCTATCATAGCCTTTGGCCTTTTCCAATTTTAGGCCATGTTCAGACTGGTAAAGTGTTGCAGTGTGGTTACGACGCCAGGGAATCGCTTCCTTCGAGACTCGTGTACATGTAGCGTCTACTCATGACAGCTCAATGAAGATGGCAGAGAACGGGTTAGTACTGTCAAATCTGCGAAGACTGTTGGGCTGATCCTTCCCTAAAAGTGGAAATGCCCCGCGACACTTTCCTGTTCCATCGCAAAGTGCTGCTTCCTTCTCTTCTTCCACTCACGGGCGATCGTTGGCCATCTTGATTGGCCGTGTGGGAATGATGTAATTTGCAGGCTCATGGGAGTTCATTCATCCCCGGCACATGCAAGGGAAGCCTTAGTCTAACCAAAGCTGATGCTGGGCATGCGCAGCATTAGAAACCCGGAACAAAGCGGGATAAAACGGATTATTGCAGGTGATGTGCAGACTGGGGGTGAGGTCGTTACCTCTTACTCGTACCAGGGAACCATTGGCTCAGGGGGGACTCTATATAGAGCCTACTTGTGCCAGCCCGATAAAGAATGAATGGGGGTGGCAGTGAGGGGGTTAGTACTGCTCGCTGCCACTTGTTGTAAAATCTACAAGAGCTGCAAGGCCCAACCCGCCTATAAAGCGGAACTAAACCCCCACCATACACCCATCCAGGGCGCTGCCATCTTCCTTCTTTTATTCCTCCCAATTATCAATATGGCGATTGCCATCTATACAGTAACAATTACAGCTAAAGTATATTATAAATTTGTGTTTTATACATAGGACTTTACTTAAAAAACAGGGAATCTGACATTCCCTAAAACACCTATACCTGGAAAATTCCCACCAGGGAATGTTTGGGGGAATGTCTGATTCCCTGTTTTACAAACAGAGCCCTTAATGTAAATCTCAGAAGTATCTGATCCTAAATGCTCATTTATTCTCTACATCCCGAAGCTGTGTGAAAACATTCCCTTCCTGTCCTCCGTTGTGCTGGGGATGCCTCTTCAGTTGTTTCCATGGTGATAAGATAATGGATGGATTTGGGCCTATGTTTTAGAACACAAATGTAAAAAAAAAAAAAAAAGAAAATAATCTTTTTTCTGAGCAAGGCCTCAGCATTTATAGTTATTACCGGCTCTCTGCTTCTTTTTAATTATTAAAGGATGAGGACCTGGGATGTATCATTGTGTGATAAAGCAGTTTATTATAGCTCGAATATCGTCTTTCCCCTCCAGCCTCCCCCAATGTTCAATTTGTACCTCCAGCCTCCCCCAGCATTACATCTGCACCTCCATTTTTTCTTAGTATAAATCTGCCCCTCCAGCCTCCACTTACTTTACATCTGCCCCTCCAGCCTTCCCTACGTTCTGTCTGCACCTCCATCCTTGCACAGTTGTACCCCTCTCCTGGACTGAAAGTTTTTGCTCTGATTTCACTGCACACTGTGAGCTTCTCACAATGGAGCTTCACACTTTGGGCCTGATTTAATAAAGCTCTCCAAGACAGAAGATATACCTTCATAGGTGAATCTGGTGATCTAGCAAACCTTGAATGGATTTCCTAAAATAGTTTCTCATTTGCCAAATTCTTGCAATTCGAGACCAGATCTAATCCAGGTTCCACCCTGATTAGGACCCATAAACCTTAGGTTACATGCATAGGTATTCTCCCTTCTTTTTTTCTTGCTCCTTAAAATGTCTCCATTGTGCCAAATGGCTCTCTTTCTTCAAAATTGGTAAAAATGTTCCGCACTTCTTCACCATATTTAGATTTCTTTTCCTGACCCATGCAGCTCTGAATCTTCTGCCACCTCCACCTGTTATTGACAATGCGGCCCATCGTTATCTGTAGACCTCCAGGTCCTGAACCTTCACCTTTTATTGCAGGAAGATGGACTTTCCTATATGATTTGTATCAGATCTTTCATCGTACATATTCTCTGTATGGAGTATCTTTCGGTTATCTAGAAGAATCTCGCTATGGCTTCATTTTGATTCATGGCTGCTCACAGGTCAATGTTGAGACAGCCAGACATCCAGCATTTTCAATAGAAGTTTGCACGAGCAGCCTAAATGTTCTGCTCAGGTTTCCTTTAAATGATCCGTCCGGCTTCTCTTGCTACTCCAGGAGCAGGTGTGGCACTTCCGATTTCTGGACTGCGTTTCTTTCCTCAAAACTTAAACCAGACCTGGACTGTGTTTGCTCAGCCATTTCCTGACAGAATTATGAAATGTATAAAGAATTTCTACATCCATCGGCACTCCATATGTAAAGGCTTCGGGCCACTTAAATCCAACGAGCCATATTAATTTATTGCCGGCTTCTATTTTTAAGCATTAATTATCCACATGGATAATTTTAATATATTTAACCCATGTCAATTACAGCATGCATTTATATCCGATCATAATAACCTGTTGTGTGCTGTCTTGTAATTTTCTTTTCTACATATTATGTTACTGTTCAGTTGCAAATTACTTTGTTGTGTTGAAAACCTTTAAAATTTTAATTCAAAATAATGGATTTCTCTATGGACTGATTCATTGTTTTTTTGAACAGAAGTGTGAGTGATATAGCTCAACCACCAGCCTGAATTTCAACCTACCAAGCTAGCCAGCATTTGTTGGTTCGTTATCCCTGTATGAATAAACGTATAGTTTTCGGTCTGTGTAATGGTGTCCATGAAAATGGCAGCATCCCTAACCAGTCTGTTTCCCAGTTGTCCTCCCAACAATCTATCCAGACGCACTTCCCGGCATTTTCATTAACCACCCACCTGTATGTCAGTGTTCTCCCCAGACCCTTTTAGCTGGGCGCACCACCCGGCACTTTTTAGTAACCACCCGGCTGTTTTTATGTGGCTACTGAAGAGTTGGGTCACAATACAGGGGATGCCACCCACCTACAATTTCTTACCACCCGACTCAAAAAATTTCCTGGGTTGAGCACTGTATGTGTTTGGTTAATGAAAAGTTGGGTCATATAGGGGCCACCACCCACCTACAGCTTCTTCTCACCCAGCTTCCCGGAGAATATTGGACTGGTTCTGTCCCCACTGGAAGCCACAAGCACAAAACCCCTCTGCTTCTTCCTGTCTTGGTATTGAGTTTCCTTCTGAGAGAGCAAATATCATCATGGACCAAATGGATGTAGACCTTCTTTTAATCAAGGGTCGGTTTTTGGACAGTGGTTGCTTCCATCTCTGATGATCTCCTAATTTTTCCTAGTTCTAGTTTCTCTTCCCGAGTCCCAAATAGATGCAGGGTTTGTCTGATACCAGCCTTGACCAGAAGGATTGTTTCTTGTATCGGTAAAGTCCAGCACTTGTCACCATAACCTCAAACCTCTTGACTTAGGTGCTTATGAAGGAAAGACATGCCAAAGCTGTATTCTCCCCGATTTTTTTTTTAAAGCTAATTAGGCTGGAGCTGTAGTTGAGTGGCAGCCCCTGTATTGTGACCCAAAGACAGCTGGGTGGTTACTGAAAAGTGCTAGGTGGTGGGCCCAACATAAAGGAGTTGGGGAGAACACTGCCTAAGGAGTTTTAAGCACTGGCCATCTGAGAGACCAAGACCCTTATCAGATAACGCAGCCGTAGATCTCTTCTTACTGTGAACCTAAAAGATTAATTACATTTCGTGGCTTATTTCTTCTGCAGGTATTATCTATATAGGTCAGATTGGTCTGGAGTTTCTCCAGTTCTGCAGTCAATGGAGAAACCTTCAGGTGGACCTCAATGTCACTTATGGTCCTTCTCTTCTCTCTGCTTCAGGAAGGAAATCTACAGATGGTAACTTTCCACTCAAAGTTATCCCTGGCTGATTTTCTCCACTCAAGCTTCCAAAAAAAAAAATCAAATAAACAAAGCCAGGGGGGTTCTGGTGACCCTAGACCCTAGAGTATGTTCATTATCCTAACTTTTGAAATACCCCTTATAAATTCAAAGGATAAGGGTCCATTTCTATATTCCCAGGTGCAGTACTTCTTTTTTTGATGTTAAAGGATCCCAACAATTTAGATATAATGAGGATGTTTTTGATTGTCAATTTTTTCTAAGTATGTTTTCTCCTCCTGCAATGGACTGGAGCGTCTTTTTTTTTTTTCGTTCAAGGCCCTTGTGAGAATTAACAAGTATATTTTATCTTGATATGTTTTATCAACAATCGGAAGTGCTCACCTAACCCTGACCTCTGGCCCAGATTTTTACTTTCATAATCTGGATAACCATCAGTTCCTGTCTGTTCTCACAGAACAAGTTTGGTGATCTCTATTGAAACCAATTCCTTTCCCAAACATGCTGTTCGAGTATTTGGGTATTTCTGTTTGCACATGGCTGTCTAATGATTGCTGTAATGATTGAGTAATAGGCTCCAAGTTTCATGGCTGTTCCACATGGGCACCACAGTTTTTATCAGAGGTTAGTGGTCGAATATAACCTACTTTTCTTTGTGTTATTGAGGAGTTGAGTTTCTACTTACCTTCCTTCATTCTGTAACTTAAAAAAATAATACCATATAAAAAATAAACCAGACAAGTTTTTCAATTCCGTAATAGGTTGGAATATCTCTCCATAGAGCTCCAAGCTTTATCCATAATGGAAAAAGTTTTTTTTTACCTCAGTTCTATGTCCTGTAGGTAGGAGCTATAAATATTTAGCGATCCTTATAAATTACAGAAAGTGGACCGGACCAGTCTAGCTTTTCCACCCAATGATGTATCTGTCTCAACCCAGCCTTTTTTGGCATAATGACGACCACATGGAGTCATGATTATCAGCTTTTACCACCAACTTGACCTCTGTGTCATTCCGTTCAATGGTTTACAATATGGCAGCCTTTCTCTGCCTTCTAGAGGGAACCCTTTAATGTCAATACTCGGAGAATCCATGCTATAACTTACTCTTTAGTAGTCAAAAATTCCACTTGGTAGGCAATGAGATTACTGCCTCCATACATGGCGGATGGAATGCCACCCTTGCAGATATACCATTGGTTCTACTGGTTCTGGCAAAGGGTGTTTTATAGGGAACTATATAATACGCAGACACCACCAGATGGTAGGACAATTGACCACAGTTCAAGGAACCTCTAGCAACCTTTGGAGGAAGTCTATGGTTCAACGTAACCCTAGTTAAGAATAGATACACTTGGGTGATCTCAAAGTAGGGATATTTATTTATCAAAAACTGATGGTTATGTTCAGCTAAACCACATGAATGTTTAAATTTACAGTCATCCTTTTGCTAGGTCTTTGTAAATTAAGCCAAATTGATGCCCATGGTGAACCCGGGCCTTAGGTTACTGGATAGGATTAAGATATTTTTTTTGCTAGCAACATCAGTGGGTTTGGTGGAATATGGTAAAAATATACAATTTTTTTCAAAATTTTGACTCCCCCCTCATAGAGTAAAAGGGAACAATTTCAGACTCTGTTTGATGCACATTCACGCACCCTTGGAAAGCCTAATATTTGCCTGATTTTCTGTGGGAGTTATAAAACATATGTGAAGACTTCCAAGCACAGGAGTTCTTTTTTTTTTTTTCAGGGTAGATAAAATGACAAAGGAACAGATGGCGGCTGGCAAGTTTGCTTGACCTAGAATACTCATAGGCACCTGACAGTCACATTTATCACAAGATCAGATTTGCAAGTGAAGGCATCACCCTGTTTATGTTTAATCTGAACCACACCTGATCATCATCCCACTCATAATACCACGAGTGCTGTCATGCATACCATATTATATTACGCATTATTTAATTTTTATTGGATTTTTTATGGTAATGTTGGACTGGATTTAAGCTGTGTACAAAAGTCAACAGATCTCCTAGATTGTAAGGTCTTCGAGGCAGGGTCCTCTCCTCCTCCTGTGTCCCTGTCTGTATCTGTGTGTCATTGGCAACCCCTTTTTTTTATCGTACAGCACTGCGTAATATGTTGGCGCTATATAAATCCTGTTTAATAATAATCAGCTTTTGCAGTTGACCAACCATTAGGTTTGGAAATTGACCAACCGGATGTCCCAAAACACTTGGCACTTCTGTGCTGTGATCACCCAAGGCTCCAACCTTCTCCATGGCTCCAATTGATCAAATAAATGAAAAAACTTACTTTATTCCAGTATTGCTTGTGGTGTGTTGGGTTTCCAACAAAGAAAAAAGAATCTAGATGGATGGTCCTATCACCCTGAACCCCCAAACTTACCTCTTCATATTAACAATAAAATGCAGTTCATCATTATCTTTATAATAATATAGCCTAAGTGTCTTCAAAAATACTTCTGAAGAAGCTAATAGGTGAAACGCGTCAGATGCATTGTTTTTGCTTTCTCCATTATTGTTATATATTTATGATTGATTGTTTATCTAGAGAATTTCTGTATAGTTAATGCACCCTGCTGATTTAAATGGGTTAAGACCTAATGTACTTGTGACATATCTTTATGTTTTTTCGGTATTTGTAACCTTGAAATGAAATACAAAACATATTGCCATTTTAAACACCCCATCTGTCTCTCTGTTCGTATTTATATCAATTTTTTTATAATGCTAGATATTCAATTTGGTAAAAGTTCAGTGTAGTCCATAATAAACCTAGGGCTTTTCTTTCGGTCAAAATCGATTTGAATATTGACCAACATTCTTTTTATTGATCGGGCAGGAAGCTGAAAGCCGTTGATGGCCTCATAGCATCTAGAGGTACAGAATAAGCCGTAGCAGTCTTTCCAATCGGAATTCTGCTGAAATCTGTTCCATATCAAGTAGTGTAAGACATTAAAATGCATATGTCTGAGCTAGTATTGATCTGGGGTCATTTCCCGGAATGACCATACATCTAATACTATATGTTTAGCTTTACCCTCCATCTCTGCAGACCCTGCTGATTGTAGAGAGCATTGCACAAATGATGTTGCTGCGTGCCTCGTGTCACATGGAAGCCCACCGCTCTGAATGAGCCTCAATACGACCCCTGTTCTGTGTGTTTGTTGTGCTGAAAGCTAATGACCTTGGTGCACCATTGGGTTCCTATATGTCCTTGTGATCAATTAATATGCACAGGGAATGGTATTCTCAGCCAACACAGGGCTCATGGATTCAGTTCCTGCATGGGGATACTATAGATATCCTCCATTTTTCCTAACATGCCAGTAGTTAGAAGTAGATGTAATCTGTAACTAAATGCTAAAGCTCTGCATATCATTTATTATTTCCTTTTTAGTGCATTTTATCCTTAAATCTCAGTACTGTCTGTCTCCCGCAGAATCTTTGTCCTGCAGTATTTTCCCCAAACATTTCTTAAGCTGGGTGGGAAGAACTGTAGACCAGTGTTGGCCCTTGTATTGTGACCCAAGTTTTCAGTAATCACCCAAAAACAGCCGGCTGGCTAGTGGAAAATGCCGGGTGGTGCACCCGGCTAAAAAGGGCCCCACCTCCTAGATTGTAAGCTCTTCGGGGCAGGGTCCTCTCCTTCTGTGTCACTGTCTATCTGTCACCTACTAGATTGTAAGCTCTTCTGTGCAGGGTCCTCTCCTCCTGTATCACTGTCTGTATTCGTCTGTCATTTGCAACCCCTATTTAATGTACAGTGCTGCGTAATTTGTTGGCGCTATATAAATCCTGTTTATTATATTAACTATATAAGCTATATAAGCTACATTTCCAGCTATTTGATGGAGTTCCCCAATCCGTATCATTATAAAATTGGTGAAAGTGGCCATGTGTGTTTTATATTTGCCCTGGCTTGAGCACACATTGCAGAGATCATCTCATTCTAAAGTTTCCTTTTTTTTAGTCCTGCAGATATCGAAATTGTACTTTCTTCACTGTTGCAAAAAATTGAGGGTGAAAGGGTCATACACACATGACGTTGTGCAATCTTATTTTGTCTGTCCATAATGAGTAAGCGTGGCTGTAATTGCAGGTTTACTGGTAACTTGTCCTCTGAGTCATGCTGTGTCACTTCTACCCTGCAAAATTCACTGATTCCGCAGACATTCCTGGCACTGATACTTTAACTGTTTGCAAGTTCATAGCAGCCAATCAGATTCCAAGTATTCTAGTGCAAAACGTAAAAGAATGTAACAACATGGCTTGACATGGTCAATATTTCTATAGTTTATTATTCAGTATTTGGTGATATGGCGGAAAAATAATTTAAAACAAGTTTCAAATCACTTTTTCAAATCTTAAAGGAATGAAATCTTTTTGATCTATAGGTACCTGCACCTTGCAGATGTCATTTTTTTTCTACTCGGGGACTGGAACTTCCAATCACATATGTGGCAAACTGAGTTGCAGTTTTGCAACTTTATGTAGAAAATCTCAAGTCAGTCAATTATTATTAATATTGAATAGTATTTATATAGCACCAACATATTATACAGTGCTGTACATTAAAAAGGGTAGCAAATGCCAGAAGCAAATAATGACATGGGGAGGAGGAGAAGACCCTGCCCCGAAGAGCTTTCAATTGATGATAGGTGCACAACCACTGTAAATGTTCAATGTGTCTTAGCTGGTTCTTGCCATTCATCCATCGCCCTGAAGAGCGGATATGCATCCAGGGGAGCTTCCAAAAAATAGTCAGCCAATGGGAACGCTCCCTGATATTTAAACTGACAACCGCCATAGCTGTGTTTGTTTATACTGCAGGGAGAGCTCCCATTGGTCAGAAGTTATTAGGGAAAGCTCCCTGCTGCATATAAGCCCAACAATGAACTAGAATTCCTGGTCAAAGTTTAATCAATAAAATACTGATCCAATTCCCAAATTCCTGTTAAATATTCAACAAATTTTCAAACTGTATGGCCACCTTTTTGTAAAGCCTTCCAGACCAAACATTTTAAAGAGTCATCATGAGTTTTTTTAAAATGTTGCGTATGGTACAGCCAACATGTTTTGGGAGCAACAAAAATCCCTCATTATAAGGGCATTATGTATGTGGGTGAAGAGACTTTGTGTTAAAGCAGACCTATGACCAAATGTTTTACTTAATATAAAAGAGTAGATAACCATTTTATATAAGGTAAAAACTAGCCTATTTTTTTTTTTTTTCCTCTAAATGATTTTCTTTTTAAAACTGCAGCAGGGTTTATACGTCCTGTATCCTAGGGGGCTTTGAGGTGCTCCTTCTGCTCATGCCCTATATCAAACATGTCCAGAAGGGGCTTTCCTGCAATGGTAAAAGAAAGTGCCGATCACCCCACCCCCTTCCTGTTTTAGGCAGGCTATGTCACCTGACCTTACGCCTGCGCTGTGTGAGATCCGGCGACGTAGCCAGAGGTATTTATCAAACACCTAAATTAAAATACACAGGAACCATTGAGGAAAAAACTTTCTTCCATGCAGTCTCAGACATTTTCAACTCAACACGTTTCGCAGACATTGTCCACTTCCTCAGGCATCTGTTTGGGACATCAGCTAAATTTGAAAGACGTTTGTCCGATCCGCTGTTTTCTTCAATTTTTGGCATTGGTGTAGTATATGGAAAAGGGGAGAAGGAAGAGGCATACAACTCAGGACTGGTCCAATTAAGTGGAGGGGAAAGAGTCACATGAGGCTCGTACCCCACACTTTTTTTTGCACAGTACTGTTGAGGAAAGTTTCTGACCAGCTTGTATTCCAATTCGAAGATGAGAAAATGAGAATCTGTGGTCAGAATATAGATTTAGTGTGATGGCTTATTCAGGCAACATGCTGATGACCTAAATACAACCAGGCAGGGCAGTGCAACCAAAACCCATTGTATAGGAGTACACTTTTTTTACAACACGGCACTGTAGCAAGATTTGGTTCTATAGAAAATAAACATTTGAGATTTCACTTTATATTGCAAAACGCCCCAAATTGCATTAAACGCATCCGTTGGATTGAACACCAGGGCATATTGGGTGTAGTAAAGGAAGGAAAGCTCCTGCTCCTATAGCAGCCAATTAAATTTCCCGTTTTATATTTCTATGGAGTGAGCAGCAGCACTGGATTCTTCTTCTTTTTTTCAGACCTTTGGCCCATTTATTTCAAGCTTTCCTTTGTGTTGGGGACTTAAAACCAAATACGTTTTTTTCTGAGGCTGAACAGCTATTAATGATGTGCTGAGATAAAACACGCCGCGGTTCCATTACGCAGAGACGTGCAGCCAATGTGGATTTCAGCAGCGGATTTATCTGAAGCTGATACCTTGACGCTTGAAAGTCCGGTTTAGTTATAAATAAAAGCAATGTTTAATAAATTCTTCTGCGTTTCCATCTGTTCCTTTTAATTGATTTGTCGGTACCCTATCAAGATGTTTTAAAAATAACTTTCCGAGGATGGGAAATCTAAACAACGTCATTCCCACTTCCAGCATGGAAGGTGATAGAACGTTGCAGACCTGTTATAGAAAAAAAAAGCTTCATATCCGCATAGAAGCTTTATGTATGTGTAGATATGCATTGCAGATTGCAGGGGGGTGTTGTTGGTTGGGGGGTCATTGTCTGGGACTGATTTTTAATTTCTCTTTTTTTGTCCCTCTGCAGGTGGCTTTGCACTGGTCTTCCTGGTTCGTACAAGCAATGGGATGCGACGTGCTCTAAAACGCATGTATGTGAATAATGAGCATGACCTTCAGGTTTGCAAGAGAGAGATACAAATCATGGTAATTACCTTTCCTGACCTAGAACTAATATAACATACACAGATTGATTAGCCAAAAATATGAAAACCATTGACCGCTGAAGTGATCTGCTGGCTGCAATGGCCTGACTGAGTGGGGGGGGCTATATTGGGCAGCAAGTGAACCAGCATTTGTTGACCGTGATGTGTTGGAGGCTCGGCAAGTATCTGAGTGACAAGGAACCAAATATAATGGTTAAACTTGGTCAGAGCGCCTTCAAAGTGGCTTTCTTGTGCAGTGCTCTGGTATGGTTAGTACCTGCTAAATGTGGTCCAAGGAAGGGCAACTAACTGGTGATAGGTTAATGGGCATCTAAGGCCTTATTGATAAATGTGGGGTGTGTAGGCCATGTAGTGTAATCCTAGAAAGTAGCTAATGTAGAAAAATTGCTAACAATCTTCATGTTGGCAAAATGCTGAGAAAAAGATATCCAGGGTCATTGTGCATCACAGCTTCCTGAAAGACCAATGAACGTGCACATGCGGACTCTTCTCATTTGCCAAAAACGCCAACAGTGGACATGTAAACAGGACTATGAAGCAATGGAAGAAAAGGGTCCTGGTCTGATGAAGCACATTTTGTTTTGGATTATGTAGATGGCTGGTTTCCCTTTGTCATTTACCTAAGGAAGAAGGCAGGCTGGTTGAAGAAGCCTGACCACCATAATCGTTCTGGTTACAATGGCCTGACAAGGGTGGGATATACTAGGCAACAAATGATCCATTATTTCTTGATAGAGATGTAGTCTAGTCTGATGCCCTTGTAGTCTAAACTTACAAAGTAGCTAATGTAGAAAAATTGCGAAAAATCTCAATATAGGCCCCATTCCAGCTTCCTAGAAGTCCATTGAATGTCCCCATGTGAAGTCTTGTCACATGCCAAACATTGGACATGAAAACATCCAAACTGGACTACAAAGCAATGAAATTAAGGGTTCCCAGTATTTCGAAGCACATTCCTTTAGGATCATGTGGCTGACTGATGTGCATTTGTCCTGTACCTGAGTTTAAGGATCGCCACAGTTACCCCAGGACACCTTCCGAGGTCAGGTAGAGTCCATAGCACTACAAGAGCTGGCTTTTTGGCAAAAGGGGAACCTACACAGCCAATTTTGAATGTTTTGGCCTAATCCGAGTATATCCAGCCCATATGTGATATGTAACTATTTCTAGCTCGTTTTGTAGCCCCCAGTTACCGATCTGGCCTGTAATCTCACTCGACACAAGCTTTGTGACATCACCACTTATCCAAATACAAGTCCACGCGATGATGTTAAGCTCAATGTGTCACTATCCTGTGAATCTGAAAGTGAATGTATGATGAAATACACCTAATCAAGGATCATGTTTTGTAAAACTATATGCCCCAAAAATCAGGGGATCCAGAGATGGATGAAGTTTCATGCAAATCTTGACTTGACCGATAAAAAACAAGCTTGGCCTTGCCAAATCTTTAATCTTAACATTGATGGACCAGTCCATGGTTGAGCTAAAAGTTGCATATATTATATAATTTTATCAGCCTGTATCCAATGATTTAACACGCAGTTCTCTCTTCCAAAGCTATCTTAAGACTTGGAGCTTTTCTTGTATAGGCTGGTTTGGTTTGCTCTACCTGCTACCATTCTAATGTTCTTGTCCTGTTATCAAGAACAACGGGTGACAACCAAAGAATAAGAATTTCATGATGCACCTAGAGTGCCATCCAAGACAAAGACCTTCAAGCTGAATTCAGAAATTGTATTCATTACTTTTATTTTACCACATATATAAAATCGTTAACCGGTATTGATCCCTGGTGGTCAGGCTTCTAAAAGTGGAGGACAAAGGTACCAAGATACCTCAAACTCTAAAGTGGTGATCAGAAGTCCCATTCACTAGAGTAACTTCTCACCACCAGTTCCAACCCTCACCTCCACCTTTTAAAAGAAGCAGCGTGTGGCCTATTGACTTTTATTGGGGTTATGTACCACGGCATTCTTGCCCCCTTATGCTGATTGCCCCCATGCTGATTTCATGATAAATATGCCCCCTAGTGTTAGCCATCATTGGATAAGAAGTGGCCTGTATGGTTTATTTTTTGCTCATAATGTATTATGGAGTATAACAGATGCATGTAGTAGACTTGTTTCCAGGTGTGGCGATCAGAGATAATTTTGAATGGGGCAATTACTGGAATAGTGGTCAGCATTGGTTTATTCTTGTGCTGTCCTTAAAATGTCTCCAAAGTTGTTGACAATCATACTTGTAAATGTCTTAATGATACCTCCCCTCCTGTGAATCCCTTTTATAATTTGCAGAGAGCTGCATATCTTTATTGCCTATGGCTACAATTCATGCTCCATTTAAAATGTCTTTATTTGTAGCCACCCCATTGTCCTGCAGGGAGCTGAGACCACAACTGTGACTCCCCCATCCATGCAAGGAATCATGGGACTTGATGTTTTCTCATTAGCAGGAAGCTGATATTGAAGCCACTCTGCGGCTCCCTAGTGTACAGATAGAAATGGTGAAAAGCAGCCAACGGCCTAAATGGTTTTGAATTTGTTGCTTTTTATTACTTGTCAGTGTAAGGACTGTTGCTTTATATCTCATTTTAAGAATATTCTCTGTTCATATATTGTTTTATTTTCTGTTTCTTTGCAGAGGGATCTCTCTGGGCACAAGAACATTGTTGGTTATATAGACTCCAGTATTAATTCAGTGAGCAGCGGAGATGTGTGGGAAGTGCTTATACTTATGGACTACTGTAGAGGTGAGACATCTATAAAGCAGTCCTAGTTCTCTGAATAGGTGAACACGAAAAGAGGGGTTTTTATAACAAATATAAGTAAAACCTAATTGATTTAATATTTAGACATAAATGATACCAAGTTCAATATGTTTTCCATGATATAGACGGAGTTAAGAAGTCGATAAATCCAAGAAAATAAAAAAGTCTCAAATCCGACGCGTTTCACCTGTTTTGAGCTTCTTTAGGGAAAGTTATAGGTAGAGAGACAGCTCCACCCTACTCATAGTGGTGATTATTTATTTATTTATTTGTTGAGTAAGAAAGCCCGAAGAGCTTCATCGAATCAAATATCCAAGGTATAGTGGATTTGAAATGGAGACTGTCCAGCTTTGAGCCTTAATGCCTAAAATGGCTTAAGTGCAGAAGGGAGAGAATCCCTGATTATATGCTGGAGATCTTCATATGGGTAAAGTGAATTGTAGTATCATTTTAATGCATACACACACATTTTATGGTGGTATTGTAATATTTATAATAGACCAGATAAATAACTTTCAGGTATTCAGGGAACCCCTTCTATAATTCTATATCCACAGCTCTCTGTATATTAGTGCAGTGGTCAGTGGGACAAAATTCCTCCTACATTGCTGGCCATTGGGACGAATGTCACCCTTACAGATAGCCAAAAATATCATTGGTGTCACCTAAATTTACTTGAGAGGTGCAAACTGCTCATTGCTCAAGGAACCCCTAACAAATTCTGGAGCAACCCTGATTAGGAAACACTGGTATAGACATTAGGAGGGAATGCCCTCTTAAGCTGGTAATACACCAGTGGATGGGTTCATGACCAGGTAAATGATCAATATCTCCCCGATATTGATAGTTGACATGCATTACCACTGTGCAACTCTTGATGTTGGTTAAATTTCTTGTTGGGATAGATTTGGCAGTGCTGGGTATCCCTGACAAGAAACATTGAGCTGCAAATTCTGACAGAAGGGCAGCAATCAGGCAGATAAGAAGAGTAATTGCAGAAAGTACATTGTCTATCCCTTTCTGCATTAAAGTCCTGCCTGATACCAAATTTTTTTACTTCCACCTTAAAGGTTTGGCAGATACACATTTCATCTATAGCACTGTATATAGAACAAAGGGATATAATCTGTGTCTGGCGTGAAGATCTTACTATCCGTGCAGGAAGCCGTCCTTTACTACGCCGGCGGCTAAACGGTGGAATGCCCTTCCGTGAAAGATAATAATAGCAAAATCAATAACGGAATTTAAAATGACTTAGGTAATTTTCTTATAGCTAATGGTACACAAATCATCATTGCTATAGAGAGGGCAGTTTCATGTACTCTTAAAATAAAATCAATCCCCCGAAGATTTGTTATGCATTCCATGGGTCGGAAATGTTTGGAGTGAGGCTGAATATGATGGCCATGTTTTATTTCAGTCTAAAAATGATTTGTAATTCTGTTCGGCCAGTCTTTTTGTGTGAACCAGCCTGTCCTGCTAGACCGCATATTCAGGTTGGCAACCTCTTTTTTTCCCCACACAAATGTGGAATTTAATTCCCCATTCACAAATGTTCAATGTTTGTAGGATTAGGTATACAAATGAAACATTTTTGTGAGCTTCGTATTCTGTAGGATCTTCACCTGGCGTTTGATCTGCTACATCAGAGATTAGCTGTATGGTCAGAATGGGGTAAGGTGGTACAGCCCCCTATCAGGTTTTCCTGCAGTGTGCTCAGTGAGTAGGACTCCCTAGTGGTTCCCTGACCACAGCCCCTCTGGTCCACACCCAGGTAACTCTTTTGAAAAATCCGTAAAACTACATTGACTTGAGTATAAACCCATGTGCAAAATGGGGCCATTACCGCCCAAACTGTCATTGGACACCTTTCATTTCTCTCCCCGAAGCACTCCCCTGTCCCAGTTCCCCTGCAGGACACCGCCATCTTTTTTTTCTTCTCTTCCAGTACAGGATTATTGGTTATCTTAATAGACTAAGGATGGTGTAACGCCAGGAGTTTAGTCCAGGCATCTTTCAAGTGGAGCCGGGATTGCTGGGTATTCAAGCAACCAGCAACCATGCTCATCTTTGTCCTAGATATCCGGGGTGATCAGGCAGGTAGTAAGGATTTTTGCAGAAGGGGATATAACCTGCCCCTTTCTGTAATTATGACCAGCCTGAAAGTGGAACTTTAGTTATTAGTTACTCCTATAGTCTTTTACTTCTGCCTATAGAAGCCAGATTCCTTTTTCATGTGTCCTGATCGCTGACCTGGGTTTTCCAGCAAGTGGGTCCTCTACAGATCCAAAAGAGGATGTCACCAAAATGGTATTGTTAGGAACCAGCAGAGGACCCCTTAGTTGCTGGGTTACAAGACCCCCGCTCCCAAAAATGGCTTTGCCATGGTACCCAGCATGTGACCTAGGTAAATATATCCTAGATCAGTGTTTCTCGAAGGGGGAAGGCTTTGGAATAGCTTTCAGGTCTTTTAGGGGTTCCTTGAGCAATGAGCAGTTTGTGACTCTCAGGTCAGTTATCACTGGCACCAATGATTTTTTTGGCTATCTGTAAGGGTGACATTCTTCCCACTGGCCAGCAATCTAAGAGGCATTCTTCCAATTAACACCACACTAATGTACTGTGAGATGTGTATATAGTAATTATAGTACGGGTTCCCTGATGACCTAAATGTCTTTTAAGGGTTCCTTCAGGTCAAAAAGATCGAGAAACCCTGATTCATGATATCTAGAGCACATTGCATTGTATATTTAGAGACATAGATCAGTGTTCCCCCCAGCCCCTTTTAGCTGGGCGCTCCACCCGGCACTTTTCAGTAACCACCTAAAAACGGTTGTTTTTAGGTGGTTGCTGAAAACTTGGTTCACAGTATGGGGGTGCCACCCACCTACAGCTTCTTCCCACCCAGCTTAAAAAATGCTCGAGGGAATTCTGTATATTTATACCAGTGTCTGGATATCACTGTGCACACTGCATCCAATTGAATTCATAGAAATCAGACTTCAGTGCTGTTAGCTCAATGAAGTAGAAATATCTCTATGATTGGAGCAGAGCTTGTCGTTTGATTTGCTTTCCTCTAATCATAGTCGTGAAGCTGATGTTGTGAAGAGCACATTTTTAAACCACATTGCTGTTCTCTAATAATGCTCCCCCCCATAGCGAGAGTAGTTTTTGACTTGCTCTTCAAGGAACTCCCAGCAGTTACAAGCAAGACAAGGAAAAAATACAAACTACAGGTAGTCCCCGGGTTACATACGAGATAGGGACTGTATGTTTGTTCTTATGTTGAATTTGTATATAAGTCGGAACATGTACATTATTTTATTAAATGCAATTAAGACAGTTTGGTTCAACATAATATTAGGCAGCGTGGTGTCAGTTACTGTATAAAACTCTCACAAAAGATTTCTTCTGCAAGTCTTGCAAACCACCCCTCCCCTCATCAAGCCTCCGTCCTGCACATGAGCGAGCAGGGAAGCGCTCTTCGTATCTAGGAGTTGTCCGTATGTCGGATGTCCTTAACTCTGGGACTACCTGTTATACGTTAGTTACCCCCTAGTGGCATGTCATGCATTTGTCTCTGTATTGACATTCCCTACTGTGCATTGCAACGTCCTTAAAATTATGTTTTTGTCATTCCACAGGAGGGCAGGTTGTAAATCTGATGAATCAACGTTTACAGACAGGATTTACTGAGGCCGAGGTCCTACAGATCTTCTGTGACACATGTGAAGCAGTGGCTCGCCTCCACCAATGCAAGACTCCAATCATCCACCGAGATCTCAAGGTAACGTTGCTTCTGTATTTATGGGCTGGGTGATGTGCCCGCGGTAAACCCGCTTTAGCTGTCTTGTTGTATTGTGCACTTGTCCCTGAAACAACAACAAAGCGGAACTCACCTGATCCAGGTTCCGAGGGTGGGTGCTGCCATTTCCTTTGGCTTCTTCCTTCCAGAGATGATCTTTGGCCATGTTGATTGGCCATGGTGGGATGACATAACTCCTGTGCGGATGGGGGGGGAGTTTATTTATCCCGGCACGCTGTCCATCCCTCCTACCAAAGAACTTTGTCAAGACATAGGATGCAATGCAAGGATATGAGGCTTTTCCTCACACTCGCTTATGCCTTGATCGGGTCCTTTAGAAGGAATGTGTTAAATTCATACACATGTCCCGCCTTTCCTGCTCATGTAGTATGGGCGAATAAATCCGTAAATTCTGGTGCATGGTGAAACATATGATGCTATATTTATTAAATTCTTCAGTAAATACTCAAGTATAAACCCAGAGAATCTTTGTTTATACTCGGGTGACATCTAGTGGTATGTCCTGGAAACTGCATATGTTTTGACAGATTAGAACTGTCAAAGACAACACCTTCATAATGCACAACAGATCATTTAAGAGCTAATGACCTATTATAACCAAAGTATAAAGTACTTTAACCTGTAAAAAAAGGAGGAAGAGATAAACAGTCTGAGCTGCTGTGGTTTTTAATTTTTCCCCTTTTAAAGGGAACTAAATTGTAAAAATAAAAAAATTGTGACAAGGCAGGTCCTTTATTGGAACAGGCGATGTCACTTCGTCAATAAATTACTTGCCTGATAGCAATTTTTTAAATACTCATCAATCCGCATTGTGTCGTGAGCGCCGCCATCTTTATTCTTCTGGCTTCTGATCTTCAGCCAACTTGATTGCACGGGAGTTCATTCAATCCCTGTGAACCTGGGGGATCCCAGCATGATATGCTGAGCTACTAATGTAGCTTTTTTTTTCAGAAACTGATGGGGATCAGGCTGGTAACATAACCTGCCAATTTCTGCAAAAAATAATTTTGGAAAATTTATTTGAGCACCTCTATCACAAATTAGGTCTTTGTTCATAATCCCATATTTTTTGTGATGGCTCCTTTTGTAATTTAGTAAAAGGAGGCTTTGTGTGAAATTTCTGTTCCTTATTTTATTCTTTGCAATTGAAAACCACAGAGCCACTGATTGCGACTCCTACCCACTCCACACTCTCTTTTCTATAACCTTGCTGCCCCTTTGAGCTGCCATGAACAGAAGAAGCCACCCTGTATAGACAATTAGTTATTTGGCCTTTGGCTGCATCCCACTGATTGGTTCAGCACTGTCACATGAAGTCACTCACAAGCTTCTCCATACCCCAAGTGTTCTATTTAGGTCCAGCAGCTGAACGGATCAGCAGGGAGCAAAGTAAAGGTATATATATTGCTCTGTAAAAGGGGTAATAAAGCAAAGCTGTTGATTTGCCCTGCATTTTCAGTGCAGGGGGTACTGCAAACCTATTCATTTCTTAAGGGACAACCCATGGGTACAATAAATAATTGCCATGCCACGTCCCAGTCATATGAAAGGAAAGAAGTGGCTTGGGATTTTAAGGTACAGCCATTTAATTAAATTTTTTTTTGCAATACATTAAAAGGATTTATAAAAAAAACAAAGATAAATTATAATATTTCTCAAAAACGCATTCAGAGACATCCAGTAACCTCCATTAATCTCAGAGGTTGTGCTCCTATATTCATTGTTTATGAAACATAAAGACAGACAGGTATTCATCCAATTATGAGCAGACATTCCAACAACGCATTTCACAGATACAAGTCCGCTTTCTCAAGAAAGATAGTGACGAGGAGATGAATAATATAACAAATGATGTTCAACAAGGATGGTCCTCCAAAGCCATTCAACCTGCACAGAGCAAAATTATTGGAAGTTGGTTTAAAGACCCTGAAATCCACAGGCAAAAGAGACCCAATCCCCAACAAAATAATGTTTGTATTTGAGGATACACATGGCTTGGACCAATACAAAGAACTGTGTGGACATTGATGGATATCCCCTTGCCAAGCCATACACCAATGCCTGAGCACACATGAAAGCAGATGGCCAGGTAATCAAAACCCTGCAATCTGTATAGTTATATGGTGGTAGTCATATATTTGCCTCTTGCATCATTGGGCTTAAACAACTTTCCTGAAGAGGTGCCATTTTTTTTGTTGGCTGGTTACCATGTAATTCCTTGGTTCTGCTTTCTGGCTTTCCACATCATACTGGAGAAGAACCAGTGTATGGCTGAGATGTATTCAAGTAATGATATATTGATTTTGCTGATCTCTGTAAGTGGAGCACAGCCTGTGTAAGTTGCTTCTATGCCGGTGTGATTCAGTCCCTGAGTGCTTCCAATAGTCACATTTTGCTGTATTAATTCCCTTTATTTACTGCTTCCAGAGCTCTGTAGGTTGTCATCTTTGGAAGAGATTAACGGGTCACATCTGTGCTGGATTATTACATTAATCCTTTGCTTTCCGTGAGTGCTGCTGGCTGCGATTGGCTTCCTGCTTGTTTGAAATTTGAAGGAAGCACAAATTCTGACACTGAGCATACTGCTTCCTGACTCGGTCAATAGGAAGTTATTATCGGGCATGAAATCCCTCTCATCGGTGACATAAGTGGGCTGCGGCTGCTTAATAGTGCAATCTGGAAGGTATTTGTCAGGATAAAAACATGAAGCTGCCATTATTGAGTGTGAGATTGAGGATTGTCATCCTTTAACTGCTGCTTGATGGGTCGCTAGCTTGGAACAAGCTTGTACGATTGGGTGCTGGGCAGCTGTTCTGGTTGATCAAGACTCATGGTGGATAGGCAACTTTGTGACACCTTCCTGGATGCAGAATTGACACATTTGTGTTTTCCTTAAAATGTCCAAATTGTAGGCAGGTTTCCGCCCCTGTATTGTGACCCAACTCCTCAGTAGGCACCCAAAAACAGCCGTGTAGTTACTGAAAAGTGCCAGGTGGTGCACCCCACTAAAAGGGTTCGGGAGAACACTGCCTAATCGCAGGATTTTTGTGCAGTTTGTTTCTTTCTGTTGCTAATAATTTCAATCTTTTTCTCCCAATTTACTGCCATGCACGTTGCACAGCAATGGAATGACATTCTACACAAGTTAGGTTAAATGGTCAATGGCTAATGCCTTATAATATTATATATTATACTTATTTTAAGCTTCCTTTCTTTCCCTCATACAAAAATTCTGGTGATCACTATATACTCGAATGTTGATAAAGATAGCAAAACCAGCATTAAAAACAGGGATTTATAAATCAGGACCAGGTCATACCCTTCTATTTTAGTGAATTTGTTGCATTAAAGCCCAGCTAAACCCCATTACTGCACGGGTCAGTAGGGAAGTGTCCCCGTACAATAGCAGTCAATAGAGATGGGCCCCCTGATAGTGCTGATGCCTCCCCTTAGATGGGCGGCCAGTGGCCATGCCTCCCCTTAGATTGGCGGCCAGTGGCCATGCCTCCCCTTAGATTGGCGGCCAGTGGCCATGCCTCCCCTTAGATTGGCGGCCAGTGGCTGATGTCCTCAATGGGGTAACCCCCATATTTTGCAATGTGGATTTGCTTCCTGTACACAAACTTTTCCAAGATCAAACCCTTGGTAGATAATCTATAGATCCTTGTCTAAGCTAAATTTTCAAAGCTTAAAATGATTTACCTTTTAAAAAGTATATATGTAAAATCATTTTGTGTGTTCAAGCCAGATAAGAGTTTACCTGACCAAGGCTATACCCATGTTGGTTATCGTTTCACTTCAAATATTCTCCCATAATATCCAAAATAAAATTCTGCAAGTATTGTATGATTGATGTAACCCTCTCTGGTCCCAGACTGCTTTTAATTTGACATTGACATTTCTACATTGAGAGAGACTTGAGCTGTCATGGTGTGGTTTAATAAGTGCTTGTTTTTGGCTGCCTAATTATAAACATCACACGACGCATTTCTAAACAGACGTAAACAAATCAATAATTAGAGGTATCTGGGGAGAGAACACATAGAACATTCTGTAAGAAAAAGGACACTGGAGGGCACCAAGATCGACAATTTCTTCTCGATTCTAAAATTCCCTTCATGAGGACGTTTAATCAAATTAGTAATTAAGTTTTTGTGGCTTCAACATGAGAAATATTTCCTTTATAAATGGAGATTTAGCCAAGCTGGAGAACTCATTATTATTGACAGATGTAATTCCTTCAGATATGGGTTATCCTGGTAAATAGTCCGTGAAGCTAACAAAGGGGTACACATTTTTGTTCTGCTCATTGAATCAGCAACTCTTAGACCACCAGGCTTTAGTTTGCATGATGGGGATCTCACTATTAAATTTAAACCCCTATACAGATCCAAAATCAACAGTTCAGTGGAGTAAATACCTAAATTTGTTATGATTTACCTCTATATTATTCTCCCTAGATTTTTTTTTAAGTTGGGTGGGAAGAAGCTATAGGCAGGTGGTGGTCCCTGTATATAAAACAGCCGGGTGGTGTCGGTTGGTGTGCTCAGCTAAAAGGGACTTATTATCTCATGGCTTACTGTTCATTCTGAATAGATATAAATCAATGGAAAGTTCATGGTGACACTTTTGGTAAATCAGGAACCCCCTAATAAATCTGCAAGTTGTAGGCGTGGAGATTACCAGTTCATCAAATAATTGATGGTTACTTCATCTATCGTTGTGTGGCTTTTATATTCACATGACCTAAATCAAGCCATTGCTCATGTAATCTTCTATTCTACAAAGCATTATTGGTGTTACCGATGCTTATGTTCTGCCGGGCTGTAATATATTTCACTGAGTGTGTGTTTAATCTAATTCTGGGCTTATTACCAAAGTGATGTCATCTAGGTGTACCTGAAAAGTACTTCTGGGAATTGTATTGGATGTTGTGGTCGTGTAGTGGAATTTCCTACATCATCCTCAGTAATAGATCTGGCCTTTTGTAACAAAGCTTCATTTTGTATGCAGCCAAAGTCATTGAGTATTCGAAGTTTCAAGAGTTCTCTGAAGTGGACGGTCTTGCAACTCCTGAAGGCTTTGTGAACAGCTAAGGGAGATCTGGATTCTCCTCATTTACAGGTAGTTCCTGATTCACAATGGAGATGCGTCACGAGGACCCCATCGTAACTTGAAAATATCGTAAGATGGAAGCTGGCTTAGCCTACCCGCGAGTCTCATAGAATGTTGATCAGTATGGAGTAGTACTTTATACTGTAATTTTGACGATTGCTGGCGAGAGTGAGGCATCTCACAAGGCGTACATCCCGGCATCCTTTCCATCGTGTTGTGCCACTTACGTTTTGCCTTCCGCGTTAAACCTCCTATCACCATCGTCAGCGTAAGTTCCAGATATGGTAAATCGAACCATCATAACTTGGTGAGCATCTGTATTGGAGCTGCTACCTTCCTCAGCGTCCACTATCTTCAATTCAGATGTTAAACAAAAAATGTAATTAGTCAACAGAATGGGAACATGGCACCAAATTAAACTATTTTGGCGTTTAGCTCTCTAGAAATGGAGGAATGCAAAAACCCAAGTATAGGTTTTGAGGGTCTGCTCTGTGCCTATTGCAGGGTTGCTGTTTGCATTGACTGCTTTTGGTTTTATAGGCCTACCCATGTCACAAATAATGGATGCGTGCTGGCATTCAAAATAATGTATTAACTATTTAATAAACATTGAATGCTCCCATTTATCCAGTTAATGTTCTATTTATTGCTTTCAACTCTATGAACTTTGTAAAGTGCTGCGTAATATGTTGACGCAATATTAATACTGTGTAAAATAATATTAATAATAATAATTCAACTGAACTTCTCTTTGCAATTTGTCCATGTAGATTCCTTGCTTTCAGTGTCAACCAACATGCCATCAATAGGGGAATACTGGTCTTTGCCAAGTAGAATCTTTCACTTGGTTTTGTTTGTGATATGTCTTTCCATACATCTTTACCTAGATCAGTGTTTCTCAAACTTTTTGACCTAGAGGAACCCCTTGGAATGGCATTCGGGTCTTCCGGTAACCCCAGCTATAATTGCTCTATCTACAGCTTACAGTACATTAAAGTGATGGTCAGTAGGAAGAATTCCCCTTACATTGCTGGCCATTGGGAAGAATGTCATCCTTACAGATAGCCAAAAAGATACTTGGTGTCACTTAAACTGGCCTAAGAGACACAAATTGCTCAAGGAGCCCCTAGCAACCTCTGGTTGGGAAACACTGACCTAAATGAAAAAAAAAAACCCATCAAACTCAAACAATTATTAAATATCAATATTCAGGGCAAAAACAAGTGTTGAGAGGGTAAACTGGGTTCACCTGGTATCCTAAACAATACATCCTCACTAGAACACTGCCACATGTCGTCTTGTACTTTTTCTAAAGAATAGAGCCCAAGCATCTGTAATTGTACGTTTTGGATACTACAGGTCTTGCAGCTGACCAATGGTTCCCAAATCCTAATAAATTCATATGAGGAATCCCTGTGTCTGTAGGTAAGCTGTTGTAATTTCAATGTAATTTTTTTCATCATTATATTTATGGATGGAGAGGTCCAAGTTCCCAGATCAAAGAGAACAAATGAAACACCCACACACACCCATATCCAAAAAATGGAAATCAAAGCTTCGAGTCAATTGCTATGGACGCTGAAATTATCAGTGGGCCTGACCACAGAATTCATAAAATCTCCGTCATCCTGAGAAAATGCTCAAGCACTGTGCAAGAGTTTATTCTTGTATGGAATCCTCCGCGTTCCCAAAATGAGAACGTCCATTGACCTACAGTAGTCCTAAATAAGGGGATTTTGCATTTTCAAAGTTTCCTTTAATGTTGGCATCACTTTTTTGTTAGAAGAGAACAACCGTTGGAAATTTCTTAATTTTTTGTTTTATTTTTTCCCTTGAGCTTGGTATAGTTTGTGTAGGTGTTCATTCATTTAATATTTAGTGTAGAAATCCCTCACCCTTGTACAATATAAGACAGTCATGGTTAGAAATCTTCTAAAAATGAAGTGTTTGCTAGTAACAAAGTACAAAAAGTCTGTATTTTATAAGCTCTTTCATCAATGGAACGATTAAATAAATCCCACATTACTTGCAGGAGATTCAGTCAACAATTTGCTGGCTGGGTTAGGTGAAACGAGGTGATGTTATGGGTAAAGTAGCTGCTAAATGTCTTTATAATTATCGCAAATGGAAGCTGCATGGGGAGAAACCAGCAGGGTCAGTACCTGTATTTGTAGAAGCAAAAGAAAATAAGGTTTAAATAAAAGGAAATCGGGCAGGTTGCCAAAATACAACTATTTACGCAGCGGAAAAGACTCTGAAGTCGCAGGCGCCTGGAATAAATAGGGCTCTATAGCTAAATGTAGACGACTATGAAACAAGTGGGGTAACAAGGTTCATTGTGTACATTCAAAGCAGGAGCTTCCACACAGGACACAAGGTTTGTCTGTAGACCATTCTTCTGTAACACAGCTGGGAGAATCGGCTTTTATCTTCTTTAATTGTAAGCTTTGGCACACATAGCGGGGGACCTGTCCTTTTGGACGATTCGCAGGTTTTTGCATGGTGTTTGAAAACTCATGCAAGGACGCTGCTGTCACAGATTTCTGTAATCCTGGTGAATCCCAATCTCTGATCTTTGTTCCAGAAGCCACAGGCAGGTTTGGCAAAGTCAAGGTAGGGAGAGCTAACCTATTCATTAAATGGTGCAGCAGAGCCCTCCTTGATTTCTTTTTTTTTTTACTTTGTTGGAATATATTTGTGTATAAATATACAAAATAATTAATTAATGTGAAGAAAATGTTTACTAGGGCAGACTCCTTCTGTTTCTGAGATCTTCCTGGCAGTCTTAGGAAGCATCACAGACTGCTGACTTGGCCAGTGCTCCAAATCATAGTTCTTCCCAAAGCTTTTCATATGTTTGGAAAAAATAGCAGTCATTTCTTATGAAAGGTATGCAGTCTGTGCCAATAATAGGTTCCTATAATCATGTAAATACCATAGAGCTGACCAAGTTCTCTCCGGCCCTCTTTAGCTGGGCGCACCACCTGGCACTTTTCAGTAGCCACCTGGCTGTTTTAGGCTTTTACAGCATGCTTTATTTATAGAGATGTCCACCTTGTGAATGCCTCACAAAGGCTGTTTCCACTACCGCCTTGCCAGCAGTAATAATTCATCAACTTTCTAATATCCACCAGTGTTTCTCAACCAATGGTCTGTAAGAGTGGCATTCTTCCCATTGACCACTACACCAATGAACTATGGGCTTTGGATATAGTTATTATAGCAGGGGTTCCTCAAGACCCAAATGTTACTTCAATGGGTTCCTCCATGTTAAAAAGGTTGAGAAACAGTGCTTTATATCTGTGCCATGTGGTTTTAGCACATTGTATATTAAGGGACATAAATCGGTGTTCTGCCCCTTTTAGCTGGGTGCATTACCTGGCACTTTTTAGTAAGCACCCGGCTGTGTTTGGGTGGTATATAAAGAGTTGGGTCACTCTACAGGGGCTGCCACCTGCCTCCCGTATTGAAAGTCAAATTTTGGGGAAAGCAAAGTACCTACCAGTATGTTGTTGGGATTTGGGAGAAGTTTTGGTCATATCCCAGGTATCCGTTAACCAGTGCTTTTTCAAATTACAGATGGTGGTTATTCTATGTTCATTTTTTTACTTCTTTATTATAGGGGAACCCTTGAAATAACTTTTAGGTCTTTCTGGGACCCCCTTCTATAATTACTATATACACAGTTCACAGTATATTAGTGTGGTGGTCAGCAGGAAGAATTCCTCTTACATTGCTGGCCATTGGGAAGAATGTCACCCTCACAGATAGCCAAAAAGATCATTAGTGTCAGATAATCTGAAAGGTTCAAACTGCTCATCGCTCAAGGAACCCCCAGCAACTTCTGGAGGAACCCTGGTTTAGAAACACTGATCTATGCATTCATGACCCTGATTACATTAAAGTGGACCTATTGTAAATTTGTTGCAAAAGGGGGTAGTTATGTCCCTTCTGCAATAAAATATTATTACCTGCTTGATTGCTATCTTCTGTCGAACACTGAGCTGCGCATGCAGGATACACGGCTCATCCCTGCTTTTCCTGCAACTGCCAGGACTGAATTAGGTTAGCCCAGCAAATCAAGATGGCCAAAGATTGAATCCAGGTAGGGGGGAAGAAAGAAGATGGTAGTGCCCACGATAGATCAGGGACAGCAAAGCGGGCCAAGTGAGCAGGTAAAGGAACTTTCTTTAAAAAAAAAAAAGTTCTGCTTTAAAGGGGAACTTTGAAAACTGCCCCCACCCTTTTCCCAAAAATAAAAGCGAGAGAGAACAAAGGATTAGTTGCAGTATTGCCCGTGTGTTCTCCGTGCCCTTTTTTTTTCATTTCCCCATGACTGACTTATTGTGCCCTTTTCTGCCTCTACATGGAGTCTGCCATCTTGGTAGCTGCAGGTCATTGCTTCCTCACATCAGAGACTCCAGCAAGGAAAAAATGAGGAGCACAGTAGTGACATCCCGGAATTGTCCCCCGAACCAGCAGTCAAAAGCAGTGGTGCCTTAGGTGTACCGCTGAAGATATAAAGCTATGAGCTAAACCACCTGACTGCATTATAGTAATTTAAACTCAACGGCAATTTTATTTTTGTTTCTTTCAGCTATTGATAGTTCAACACTACTTTATTATTTGCTTGCACAGTAGATGTGATCTCCATTTTATTTTCAACTTTACATTCTTGACTTATGAGTTTTATTCCAAGACCTCCACACACCCAGTCCAGCCTGACATAACTTTGACCCTACGCAAGTACTAATATCTATATAAAAGGTCGACGTCGCCACACCTACAGGCTGCTCCCTGCCAATCCCAATTTATTTTGCTCCGTACGTTTCCATTTTTTTTATCTAGTTTATTAACTAGTAAAAGTTCTGCAGGAATAATTTTCCTGGACCACTTTAAATAAATATTGGGTTGTAAAAGTTCATGGAAGTAGTTATCTTCCAGTTTTGAAGGCACCGATAAGAATTTGGGAATAGATGGGTGTTTGGTTATGGTCTGATCACATGATGAACATATTTTACAGGTTTTGATCATTTGTGTCTGAATCCCCCCAGAGATTTAAACTGATGGAAGTCCCCTAAATGTATTCAATGGGCCTGATTTATTAAAGTACTCCAAGGCTGGAGAGGATACACTTTCATCAGTGAAGCTGGGTTATCCAGCAAACCTGGAATGGATCTGGTCCTAAAACATTTACTAGCAAATGACTTTGAAGAAATCAATTCCAGGTTTGCTGGATCACCCAACTTCACTGATGAAAGTGTATCCTCTCCAGCCTTGGAGTACTTTAACAAATCAGGCCCAATGTGTCAATCCATCACCTTGTTGACTTTAGCTTGATTTTCCTTTAGTACTCCTAAAACTGTTTTGGCTGGACGAAGGAGATCGAGTGAGCCCGGACGTCTATCATGGTATAAATATTAAACAATATTTTAAATTCAAGTATTGGTTCAGTTGAAGGACAATCATGGTTGTCATCTTCTTGCTTTGAAAACCCAAAGAAAACTCTTCATCAGCCTGTATTCATCTTTTCTATAACCGGAGCTGTACATTGTCTTGGCTCCGCCTAATGAACCATTGGACCTTCTTATTACAAACTAATGTTGCCTAAAATTTGGAAAATGAAAATAAAAAATGCCGATCTTTACACAGCAACCAATCCGATTTCGGTTGTGTAAAGGAAGAACAGATGAAGCCCACTATGTAGTTCTGGGTGCTGATGGTGCTGTGTTTTCCTGTTGGTGAGACCCTTTATCCCTTTTCTCAGCCTCCATGTTATTGGGTCAGGGTATGAGGGGAAATCTCATCAACAGGGCACAGACAGCCCTTAAAGTTCTAACTGTTCAACCCTTTCCAGTGTTCAAGAAATAATTTTTTTTAAGTTGGGTGGGAAGAAATTGTAGGTAGATGGCATATTGTGACCTGACTCTTTTGAAAAGTGCCAAGTGGTGTGCTGGTGGGGCTGTGAAGAAATCCGCCTTTCCAACGCATCAGAAAACGATTTAACTGAAGCTGAGCTGTAAAGTGTATCTGAACCACAGAAAATGATTCTATTGCATCTTAAAAGGCTTTTGAATAACTATATTAGTTTTCATTGTCAGACTTCCCCACCCACTTGTCCTACAAATAACACTTTTCCTGTCCCAGGGTGCCAATATTGTCTGTATTTACAAAGGGAGTTGTCTCCTGGGCCACCCTCCAGATTTGAACAACAAATGTGCCCTTCTCCCGTCTTCATCATTACATGCCGGTGAAAGAATTCATAGTTTATAACTAGTTTAAAGATTAGTTTTAAACAGTGTGTGAAGAAACTAGGAGGGCGGCGGACCCTGTATTGTGCCCCAATTGTTCAGTAACCACCGGAAAAGAGCTGGATGGTTACTGAAAAGTGCTGGGTGGTACGCCCAGCTAAAATGGGGTTGGGGAGGTGTGTGTATATGTATGTGTATATATGTGTATGTGTGTGTGTGTGTGTATATATATATATATATATATATATATATATATATACATACATACAGTGTTCTCCCCAGCCCCTTTTAGCGGGGTGTACCACCCAGCATTTTTTAGTAATCACCCGGCTTGTTTCTGTGTGGTTACTGAAGAGTTGGGTCACAATACAGGGGCTGCCCCCCACCTACAATTTCCTCCCACCCTGCTTACAAAAATGTCTGTGTTGAACACAGATAGATAGATAGATAGATAGATAGATAGATATGGTATAGGTCTATGCATTGTCCAATATCATTGTTCCATTGCCAAATCGGAATCTATCAAAAGTGATATCAATGCTTTGGCCATGGTGATTTATGTATGAACCTCTGGATTCCCACATATTCCACTCCTAAATCTACTTATGTGAGTGAACTAGAGTTACACCCCCCTCCTATGGTGTGTAAATTCCCCCACCTACTAGATTGTATGCTCTTCGGGGCAGGGTCCTCACCTTCCGTATCACTGTCTGTATTAGTCTGTCATTTGCAACCCCTATTTAATGTGCAGCACTGCGTAATATGTTGGGGCTATATAAATCCTGTTTAATAATAATAATAGAATTCAGTTTTCAGCAGCTAGGAAGCTCCTGTCAACCATAAATGGTCCCCATTGCCTTCCGTATATTGTGGTTCTGTATCACGGAGTAGAATGGATGCTCAGATGGTGTTTGTTGTGATCAAAGTCATTTGGTCTTTGTCATTATGCAATCTCATTATAATTGGGTTAGAAATTTTTCTACTGTCCAACCTTCAGAAACGAGTGTTTTATTTGCAGAAGACTCTCTGATTTGTTTTTTGCTGGTTGAGCAATGTTGATTGATGTTCTACTCGGAAATTTTAATCCCTGAAAGAGTGCAAGGTCAAGAAATTTGACTCCAGACACTAAATATAAGTATCAAGCCTTGGTGAAATCATAAATGACCCCATCAAATCAACATCCTACTGCAATACTAAGTTGGATATCTTGCTGTTCCGGGTCCACAAACTGGTAATTATTTCAACTCTAGGACATGCTTGTCCTCAAACAAGTTCCCACATATCTTCTGTGTTCCAGAACTGGTTGTTTCTTCTCCCCATTCCCTTTGGAGATGTCTACCTATTTCTGTCCAGACCTTATATTGTCCATTGTATGGTGAGGGGAAGAATTGCAATGGCTGAATCGTGGATAGACAGGTGCCTCCTTATACATCGTTGTTGGTTAATATCTAACATTCTTAGAACATAGTTTGAATGAATAGAATAACCAACATACTGAACACATTTGTCAGATGCCTGAATGTGGATAAGATACCTGCACTTTATTGAAATTCATAGCATTGTTGAGTATGTGAGCTGCATGATTTGAATACTTTATAGATGACGCTTCTCTTGTATTTCCACACTGCAATTCTTTGTATTCTGCAATGTATTGTCTCTGAAATGTGGCAAAGGTCCAAGCAATTGATGCAAGAACCCCAAGAGGGTTAGAGGTGCTTTAAAGGCACAATATTGTATAGTGAGTACTAACAATCAAGAAAATTGAACCAGGGGCTCCCATCTGTCCAGTGGTTCACCCCATCTCCACCCCTCAAATAGAAGGACAGAATTTAACACACCTGTGCCATGTTTTTAGACTTCAAACTGAGTAAATATCAAAAAATTTCTCTGACCGGTTCATCAACTGCAAAATTGGCAGACCTGCTCACTTGTACCAGACAAAAATGCTTAGTAATGTAAATTTGGTCTAACAGAATACATTTCTTGTGGCCAACCTCTCTTTAAACTAAAAAAATTACACTTACCTTTAATCTCGCAGATCCATCGACCCCAATGGAGGTTTTTTCGATTGTGTGCTGCCATCTTCTTCGTTCTTCTTCTGGATTCTTCTTTGTACATCACCCAATCTCACACTGCGCAGGCACCAGATTGGGGGTCATAGTTGGGGGAAAGGATTGCAGATTTCACTGCGCATGCGTGAGATGGGAAATCTTTTTCTCCCATTAAAGAAAGGGCCCCCCAGGCATGCGCAGAAGGAGCAGCCAAGAGCCTCCTGGGATGCGAGACATGTAGGTATTGTGCTGTTCTCACTGGGGCCAATTAATAATGAAGAATGCAATATCACAATAAAGAATGTACATACAACTTCCAGTAGACCAATTTGGTATTTGACATTGCAAAGATCAATGATGAGAGGAAAGCACAGTGACCTGTATCATCAAATTGGATTCTGTTAATTTGACTGACTTAGGTTAAAGTATGATTTTTTTATTGGTTGCCATACTTTGCGCATCTGCAAAGTTCAAAGCATTTAGGTTATGATAAGGAGATTTCCAATTTTCCGTTTTTGGAGTTCAATTAATGTTTTGATTTTGTGTTTTGCAGGTTGAAAACATCTTACTTCACGACCGCGGACATTACGTCCTGTGCGACTTTGGAAGTGCAACAAATAAATGTCAAAATCCCCAGACTGAAGGTGTCACGGCTGTGGAGGATGAGATCAAAAAGTACGTTCAAGATGATTGAATTTGTTTAAATAGATCAGTTTGATGACCTAGGTCGTGCAGCATGGGCCACTGGCACCAATTAAGCATCCAGCAACATTTACGTCATGTGGGACCTTTGCAGGTCACCCTATTGGAAGCCAAGTGCTGCTGTAATTGTGCTGGACTTCTGCTTATATTGGAAAAGCTCTCCTTGTGCCCTTTAAAATCCTTATCCCTGTTCATCTGATGCAAATTGGTGGCCATAGAAGGCAAAATATATTTGGGAAAATATGGAAGATGCTTTATCAACGCAGCTCTGGTCCATTCAATGCATTGCAATGTGTGCGCGTTTTTTATGGTTTGTCAAAGTCTTAAGGCTCGGTTACACATGGTGGGTTGAAATGGTATTTCTTATAAATATCTGATCTGATAAAATGATCAAATATGAAGTAATACGTATTTTTGCCCGAATGTTTCCAACCCATCTAAAAGTTAAATTGGTTGTGAAGAGCCTGGGTGTATTGGTAAATCTTGATGGAAAGCATATATAGGTGCCGGTAGATTGGTTGGTCAATTCAGTGCAAAATTGGTGGTGGATCTGCTCATAGGTTCCATCGCTTTGCAGCCTTATAGACGCCTTGTGGGGACTACAAGTACCAACGCTTGTCTTCTAATCAATTGTATCGGTGTAAAGGGAAGACCTTGACCTTGGGACAGTTAGGCTTTGTACACACGTGCGATAGTTGTCTTTGAAAAGAATCTTTCATGATCCTTTCGAATGACAAAAGACTGCCCGATTCATGAACGGGAGCTGTACTGCTCTATGGAGAGGGGAGAACAATGCAGCAGCACCCCACTGTGCTCTCTCCCCTTCACTTCCATTACAACCACTCGTCATCTGTGGATCCACCAGGACAGATCCATGAACGATGGACAACAAGCGCTGTACACATGTTGGATTCTTGTCCAATATCAGCCCTGAGTCGATTATTGGATGCAAATCATCTGACGTGTGTACGTAGCCTAAACCTCAACTTCTCTCTGGATTAAGATTTCTTCCTACCCTTCTTGGTACTAAAATTCATCATGTATGATTCAGCTGTCGATTGCCAGACCTCAGTAGACTCAAGTTCTAGAATTGGACTGTTAGGTTACATTCAAAGTATTAAATCTTGATTTGGGGAAAAGTCAAAGCCATGTTGTAGCTTGGATAAAGGACCCAATATTCCCTGAGCAAAAGCAACTGATTTCAAGAGAGGGCAAGGAGAAATGCTTTATACTTTGAGGTGGTCCACCAAATAATAATGTTAATGACAGACCGATATAGACCGTGGCACAGGAGGAGGAGAGGACCCTGCCCTGAAGAGCTTACATTCTAGGAGGTAGGGGAAGTATCACACAATAGGAGGGGAGATATGGAATGGTGGAGAAGTGGAGACAGACGAAGACGGGTAGGCACGATTGAAAAGATCAGTTTTAAGTGTTCATGTAAATGTGCAGAAAGTTGGATTAAGCTGAATTGAATGAGGAAGACCATTCCAGAGAGTCGGGGCAGTTGTAGAGAAGTCTTGGAGCCGTGTGTGTGATGAGGTTATGAGTGAGGAAGTCATTGGAGGAGCGAAGAGAGCGGGTAGGGGGGAAATTTTTGTATCAGGTCAGAAAGGTTGGTGGGACAACAATGCTCGTTTATTCTATCATTCACTGGAAATGATTATGAAAGATTATTTCCAGAGACAAAAATTTGATTTCGCAGTTTAAGAGTGGAAAGACCAAAGAAAAGAACTGAAAAAGATGTTTCATGACTACTCTTTACCTAAGAAAATATTTGTTCATGTCAATGGCCAGCTCACATTAAAGACGACTGAGATGCTGAGACTCCTATTGTACAACTCCAGCACTGCATCATACAATCAGTATCGGATACGTGGAAGTGCCTGGGTTGAATAAAGATTATTATTACCATAAAATCCATTGCTGCTTGGACAAGTCAGGGATGGATCGCCCCGACTCAGTTCTGGCTCCGCCCACTCATGTCAGCAAGGGTTGCCATAGTTCCTGGCTTGTGGTAGCACAGGGCCCCTAGTGTGACAAAGGAATACAGAGACTGCGCTCTCGCTCTCTCTCTCTCTCTCTCTCTCTCTCTCTCTGCATGCGCTCTCTCTCTCTCTCTGCGTGCTCTCTCTCTCTCTCGTGCTCTCTCTCTCTCTGTGCTCTCTCTCTCCTCTCTGTGCGCTCTCTCTCTCCCCTTCTCTCTGCGCGCTCTCCTCTCTGCGCACGCTCTCTCTCCCTCTCTCTCTCTCTCTCTCTCTCTCTGCGCGCTCGCTCTCTCCTTCTCTCTCTCTCACCGTTTGCACAAAATTTGTTGCACTCTTCTATTTTAAAGCTTAGCAGCTTTTTAGCAAGTCCTGTGTTAAGTCCTGGACTTTAAAGTAACATGGAAAATTCTTCCATATAAAAATTAATATCAAGCGATAACACAACAAAACATGCAAACCACATATGCTGCATTATTCTCATGAAGTATATGGAGGATAATTCATGCATATGTGGTTTGCATGTTTTGTTGTGTTATCGTTTGATTTTAATTTTTATATGGAAGAATTTTCAATGTTACTGGTATTGTTGAATTTTTCAACTGTTAGTTACTCGGCAACATAGTCATATATATATATATATATATATATATATATGTGTGTGTGTCTGTGTATATATACTGCATTTAAAGTCTCACGCCTTTGCTTTTTCTATTATTTGGTCATTTCAGGATGTGGTAGGTGTAATTTTGTTGGAATAAATGTAGGAGTCTCCAGGTTTGTTTCTTTAAAGCCCCGTGTTACATTAATGCTCGTGGAGTGATTGGGCTAATAACACGTAAAACTATTTAAGCCAGGAGTTTGCACATTTGTTCATTTGTTCATATTTAAAGTTAACTTTAATCTGCAAAAGGATCATTTTAAAGCGTAACTAAAGTAAAAAACAAATAAAGAATTGTATTGTGCCATACATGTTCATGCTGTTATGCATGGTAAACAATATATATTTTTATTATAAAGTATACTCGGTATATATATAAATAAATATGTTTAGCATTTTTATTGTTGGTAGATCATTTTGACTTGGTCATATTAAAAGTAGCTTGCAAGCCAAAAAAGTATGGGCACCCCTGCTCCAAGTCTTCTAAAGAGGCCCAGGTTTGGGGTGGGTATAAATAAATTGAGAGACTATATTGTCATTATATATATATATATTGTATTAGGCTACAAAGTGTTATTTTGTAACATTTGGCACAGGCCACGGACCACCCAAAGGGCAGGAGAAACATCCCTATTGGGCTGTATATGGCCCGCGGGCCGCAGTTTGACCGTGCCTGGGTTAGTGTAAGCCTTAAATTTTTATTATTACACCTTCATTACAATCTCAGGCGGTTATGGTGGTTGAAAGTGGTAACCTAAACATTTCACTTTCTGCAGCTAGCTCAGTGCTTTGCACACCATCATGGCCCTTTGCATATAATTAATACACTATTCCCCCCAGAAATGTTTTTCGCTGAGTGGGAGGAAGCTGTAGGTGGGTGGCCGCCCCTGTATTGTGACCCCAATTTTTAGTAAGCACCCAAACACTGACAAATGGCGGGTGGTGCGCACGGCTAAACAGAGCTGGAGAGGCCACCGGAATATAGAGTTGGTTGTCCGTCAAGAATAGGCTGCCGTTATTACAGATGATGAGCCAATGACTAGCTGCAGCCATAAGATAAATGGGCATTAGGAGGGCAGAATAAAATGCCAATTTTCAAACAAAACAAAGATGCCGT
>NC_092859.1:154599843-154659675 GCF_032062135.1 Pyxicephalus adspersus
CTGTTATAAGGATGGGATGGCAGCAGCTTTTGCTATGATATGAGTGATTCTCGAGGCTTGCATTTCTTTAGTTATTTTAGCATGCAGCAAGATGTATGTTCCTCAGTAATATAATCAGTTGGATCTGTATGAAACTACGGGTTTAGTGTAGGAAATATATTTTCTCCTTAACAGTAATCTAGTGTAGATATGTAGCGGGCAGGGTAATGTTATAGCCTTGCATAGTGGCGGTTTTATCTTTGTACCTTTGGTGGTTTTATCTTTGCATACTTTCTGCTTACTTTTGAATATACATGTATATTGCCCTGTTAGTCATTTTTGCTCGTCTCATAATGGTCTCAGTGTGGAGTTATGCATTTCATAATATAAACCACAGCGCTCTCCCCCAAGTTTTTTTTCCAGCTGGGTGGCATGAACAAGTAGCCAGCGGATTGGAATTTGGAGCAAGGGGTGTGAGATTGAATATACAGTCGGTTGTTACATAGGTTGAAAAAAGACATAAAAGTCCAACCTCTAGGAAACTAAACAAATCCCAGATATAAAACCCTATGGACATAGTTGATCCAGAGGAAGGCAAAATGGCCATTTAAACCCCAGGTACAATTTACTGTAACGGAAAATTCCTTCCTGATCCCATGAGGCAGTGAAGAATCCTTTCCTCATCCGGAGTTAAAATGTATTTTCTTCCAGACACATAGAGCACCCCTTGTGCATTGTAATAATTTTAAAGTGAATAATTGAGAAGAGAGTTTTCCATATGGACCATTTATATATTAATAGGGGTGATCATATCCCGCTTATACGTCTCAAGGGAGAACTGGTGAACTGGTGCCCAAAACTGGGCTGCATATTCCAGATGTGGTCTGAGCAATGCTTTGTACAGGGGCAGGATTATGTCTCCATCTCTGCAGTCTATTCCTCTTTTATTACAAGAAAGTACTTTACTAGCTTTAGATATTGCAGCTTGGCATTGCATGCTGTTATTATGTATATGATCTACCAGAACCCCCAGATCCTTTTACATTTCTGACCCCCCATATGTATTGCCCCCTAGACAGTATGAAGCATGCATGTTGTTAGCCCCCAAGTGCATAAGATTACATTTATCTATATTAAATGTCATTTGCCACTTGGCTGCCCAATCAGACAGTACATCCAGGTCTGCTTGTAGATTATAGACATCCTGTATGGACTTAATTCCATTACATGGTTTGGTGTCATCTTTGGTGTCAACACAGAAATGGTGCTTTTAATCCCAAACTGTATATCATTTATAAAGATGTTAGACAGTAAAGGTCCCAACACTGAACCCTGGGGTACACCACTAATAACCTTAGACCATTCAGAGTATGAATCATAAATTACAACTCTCTGGATGCAATCTTTAAGCCAGTTCTCTATCCATTTACAGATTGACTTTTCTAAACCTATTGACCCTAACTTGCATTTTAACCGTCGGTGGGGTACAGTGTCAAATGCTTTAGCAAAGTCCAAGTGCACTATAACAACTGCTATTCCACTGTCTACCTGTTTACTTACTTCCTCAAGGGAGAATAGATTCACTTCAGCTAATGCTCCGCTTTCCTCCTAGCTGAGCTCCTCCATTCTGCATATTATATTCTTTATTTTATTTATCAATCAACATTGTTGGGAGGACCAAGTAAAACTTTTTTTTAAAGTATGCTTTATTCTAACTTTTGTTTGTTTCTTTTTAGGTACACCACGCTTTCCTACCGGGCCCCTGAGATGGTGAATCTGTACAGTGGCAAAGTCATCACCGCCAAGGCGGATATCTGGGTTTGTAAACATTGCTTGCTACGTTTTGTCTAAGCCTGCATACCCCTGGTAAATTTCTGTAACTGGAATGATCTTTCATGATTGTTTCCAGCCACAGAGAGTAATAGATTTATGAATGAGCTCTGCACACACAGAGGACAGACGAGCCCCCCTACCAACCAATCTTCCATTTCTTGATTGGTTTATAAGTGTCAGAAAATCTTGATCAAAAGTACGAATGATCTTGCACATCCAACCAATCACGTCCTGACTTCCTGTAATGTGATTGGAAGAGCAGAATGTTGTACGCTTGTATGCAGTATTCTCGGAGCATCCAACTGATCAATTTCCCATCCGGATCAGTTGGTCCAATACAAAATTGGCAGAGGATTTGCAAAGTTTTTATAGAATGACAACTAAAATAAAACAAAAAGTTTTGTTCTTTTTCTTACCTTGTGTATCTCTCGTCTTTCCAGGCCCTGGGATGTCTGCTGTATAAGCTTTGTTACTTTACTCTGCCATTCGGTGAGAGTCAGGTGTCTATCTGTGATGGGAATTTCACTATTCCAGACAACTCCCGGTACTCCCATGACATGCACTGCCTCATCCGTAAGTCGAAATCGCTTTCAGTAGATAATCATGATAGAAATTTAGTGTAATATCAGAGAGGTGCAGGTAACAACAACCACCAATACAATTTATAACAGAAAAATATTTATTGTAAAATAACAGATTTTCAGCTCATAAAAATGTCCAAAACGTTGCAGGAAGCCTGGGTGATAATCAGATTGCGGATATTCTGTTGTAGTATGAAAATATACACTAATCAGCCAAAATATTCTAACCACTGACATGCAAAGGTAACAATATTTATTTTGTGGTTACAATGGCCCCCGACAATGGTTGAGAATATATTGGGCAGCAAGTGCGAAGTCCGTTCTAGAAGGTGAACGTTGGAAGCCAGAAAAATGGTCAAGTGTAAGGATCTGAGTGATCATAAAAGGATGAGATTTTGATGGCTGGATAACTGGATCAGAGCAGCTCCAAAGCAGCAGATCTTGTGAGGTGTTCTCAGTGTGCACTGGTTAGTACCTTCCAAAAGGGGTCCAAGGAAGGACAACCAGTGAATTGCCCCCCAGGGTTTTTTATGTGCAGGGGAGAGCCTGGCCCATCTAGTCCAAGTCATCAGAAGAGCTCTTGCTGCACAAATTGCTGAAAAACGTAATGTTAAACATGAACCAAAGGTGTCAGAACCCAACTTGCTGCTGTGTCCATTGCAAAAAGATACTTCAATGGTCACCTAAGCATCATAACTGGACCGTGGGGCAATGGAGATGGTGCCAGATTGTGGGGGACGGTGCAACTTAAAGTATCTGCTGGTAATGTCTTGGTGCCAGATTCACAAATCTTGTTGGTTCCATGCCCCAAAGGATCGAACTTGTGACAGCAAAAGGTGGACCGTTAAAATATATTTAGGCATTTTAATGTTTCAGCTCATCAGAATATATATATTTATGCCGCAGGTCATTAGAATTTCTCCTGGCTACCATATTGAGCTGACTGTTCCTTAACTTTGTGGGCACAGTGCGGGAAAGTTATTTTATTTTACCTTTAACTTCCAACTTGGTTACTTCGATAGGACATGATGGGAAACCTCTCAAATTGGAGCTTAGTGAATATCAATGCCCCTATATAAAATATATTTTTCACAAGCACAAAGCCATACTATTTTGACCTGAGTTCTGTCTGTGTGTTTCTTCTTTATCAGGGTACATGCTTGAGCCAGACCCGGACAAGAGGCCGGATATCTACCAAGTATCCTATTTTGCCTTTAAGCTAGCAAAGAGGGAATGTCCTGTACCCAATGTACATGTAAGTACCTATGCTGAGGTTATTTATTACATCTTTTTAAAAATTCCCCACTGTATATGAGGGGTGTGAATTGTACTGAGATGGGGGGTTACAAGAATTCCACAAATGATGAATGTTCTGCTTCTGCTGCAGACTGCATGCTGCCTTTTAATAGCAGACTTTGGTTTAAATTCATCCATTGTGATTGTATTACAGAAGAGTTGGAGTCAGTATAAAGGAGCTAATATTTTCTATCTATAATTTTGGTGGTTTGTGGTGGGTGCACACATGGATGTGGTAAGCCAGAATATTCACTAAAGTATTACTATTCCCCAAACAATAACTGATCACTCTGGCATTGTAGGTCCGATTCAGCTGCATGGAACATGTATGAGTTATACACCTAAAATAAGTGATGATGTATAAGTTTAATTTTTCACTTGCTTCATTTTCTTAGGACTCTGTTATACCTGCAAAACTGCCTGAACCAGTGAAAGCAGGAGAAGCTGCTGCTAAGAAAACCCAGCCTAAGGCCAGGTGGGTGTCACCCGTGCCCAGACCGATCAACCTACTCACTAATAGATTCTGTTTCCATGTGATTTAGGTTAGTCTAGAAGGCTACCTTTGTGGTGGGGCTACCTCTGTATTGCAAAAGCTAAGTGTACAATGTTGCTTAAGGATAATTTCAAGTCTACTTACCTTTCCATTCCCCTGTAGACCGCTATGTGAGTCCACAACCCACAAGTAGCAGCCTAGGTGTCATTCCCTATATTGCAAGACAGATAGTCCTGCATTGTAAGTGAGGGTTCTAAGGGCCTCAAAAGAATGGGAGTGGGCTAGCTGCAGAGCTACTGTAACCCCAGGCAATACTAGCATTTAACCCTGCAGTGCTGGGGATGCCCCGCCTAAAGGGTAATTTCTACTCAACTGAAGGGTCAAATTTAGAAGAATTTGATCAACTCTGATATTAGAACTTTGTATTATATGTGCACAAAATTAGTTATTTGTGATGACAATATCCTTCCGTTCTCTTACAGGCTCACTGATCCAGTTCCCACAACTGAAACCTCCATTGCACCTCGTCAGAGACCCAAAGCTGGTCAAACTCAGCCAAACCCCGGCATACTCCCGATTCAGCCAGCTCTGACGCCAAGGAAAAGGCCAACTGTTCAGCCCGCTGCAGCTACTCCTGGTATGTTTGTCGCTAAAGTTCAGTTGTTTCTGAATTATTTGAAGTCATTTTCAATTATGTATTAATATTATTTTGCTTCAGGTCCAGCTGGAGGCATTCAGCCCACAGCCCCAGCAGCTGTTCAGCCTGCTGTAAAACCAGTGGCTCAGCCGCAACAGCCGGTGAAGCCCGTCCAGCCTTCTCCTCAGCCTAACACCACAGTGACCACCTCGGCCCAAACTGCAGCGGCTATGCCGACCCCAGCAGGCCAGGCAGCTCAGGCTGCAACTCTTCCGCAGCAACAACAGCAGCAGATGTATCTGAAGCAGCAGCAACTTCTTCAGCAACAACAGGCAGCTGCATTGTATCAGCAACAGATGCTACACGCTCAGCAGGTGGGTATTATATGTGAACATTCAGGCACTGAGTTTGCTACTGAACAGATTATAGCAGTGTTTATCAACCTTTTTACCATGTGGGAACTCTTTGAAATAATATACAAGTCTTCAGGGATCCCCTGGTACAATTACTATATCCACTATATACATTAATGTGGCAGTTAACAGGAAAAATGTCTCCTAAAGTACTGAATATTGGGAAGAATGTCACCCTTACAGATAGCCAAAAAGATGATTGGTGTCTGTTAAACTGACCTGAGAGGCCCACATTGCTCAAGAAACCCCTAGTAACCTCTGGAGGAACCCTGGCAGTGTTCTCCCGGCCCCTTTTTGCTGGGCGTACCACCCGGCACTTTTCATTAACCACCTAGCTGTTTTTGGGTGGTTCTAAAAAGGTGGGTCACAATAAAAGAGGCACCACCAAGCTTAAAAAAAAGATCTGGGAGAATACTGAAAGATTTAGTGGTTTCACTTAAAACTATTGATGAAAAGAAAAAGAGGGCCCATGATGCTATAAATACCCCAGTTTTATTGTAGCAAAGATTGTGTTGCCACCTCCTAGAATAGACAAACTAGAAAAAGAGGTTCCTTGAAACTAAACTACTTAAAAAGCGAGGAGTTATATGGCATTAAAATCTTTTATATTTATTTACTAGCTTGATAAAAAAATTTTAATTGACAATAATAACAATATTTAAAGTTTCAATATAATTTGATAGCCACTGACGCATTTCACCGTGGACCTGCTTCTTCAGGGACATTACCCATCAAAAAAAATTGCATTCATAAAAAACCAAGTTGTACATGAAATAGGGATTAAAAAGCGTTGTGTTATAACCATCGATCAACATAGTGAAAGAAGCTTGTTGAGGCAGACATCAAATAATTGGGGCCATGTTGTTTTCCTAAAAGGGGCCATACAGTCTTGCACCATCAAGGAGACATCCCATAATATCCCCAAAAAATGGAGATTAACTGCCCAACAAGTATGAAAAATTCATCCCTCCAAACAAACCAAGTTTGAAAATATCTGGTCCTTGAAGATCAGGAGCTGATCTTCTCCCATTATTTGATATCTGTCTCAACAAGCTTCCTTCTCTACTTTGATCGATGATTATAACACAACCCTATTTAATCCCTATTTAATGTATAGCGCTGCATATCATGTTGGCGCTATATAAATTCTTTTTAATAATAATAAGCCTTGATTTTTCTGCTTGGGAAGTTTCCCTGAAGAAGCGAGTCGCTTGCGAAAAGTGTTGGAAGATATCAAATTATATTAAAACTTTATATATTGTTGTTGTTGTTATATATATTGTTGTTGTTGTTATTTTTATTATTGTCTAATATGATTTTTAATCAAGATATTAAATAAATATATAAAATTTTAATACCCCATAACTCCTTGCTTTTTAAACTGTTCAGTTTCAAGGAACTGCTCTTTTTTTCTCTTAAAAACTAAACTTAAAATTTTATACTACAACTTCTTCCTACCCAGCTTGAAACATTTCTGGATACTACTAACAATCGGTACCATTACCATATCTACACTCTGCATTAGGCTATCGATCTACCTTATCCTTCTAAATGTCTGAAGCCACAGATCTGTACATGAATATCTGTGACAAGCATTCTTATAATCTCCATTGAATTGATTTTTATTAATTATGGCTCCAGGAGGCTGAAGCCTCGTCATTCCTTGCCATTGATTGAGGTTGCTGGACACTAATCACTTAAAAAATACAGTGTGCATTATTTATCACTGTATCTGATGGAAAAACATTTTCAATCGTTGTTTCTTTCTAAACAGCCAATCAGATTCAGTGTTGTATTCTTATTTTTCCTGTGCTGCTTTTATTCTGCTTATATGATGCAGCACTGCAAGTCGCAGTCAGTTCTTCAAACCCACATTAGTCTTCCTATACCTTCTATATCCCCTCTCGCATTGCTGGCCATTGGGAAGAAGTCACCCTTACAGCCAAAAAGATCATTGGTGTTCGATAGTCTTCCCTGCCCACGTAACGTTTTCCAAACTTCTAGGTATGAAGAAGACCCCTTCTACATGTGGTGCTTCCCACTGGTTTCTTTGGCATTACAGAGTGTAGAAAATATGTGCAGGAACCCCGATGTGTGTTAGGTGTTGTATTCCACCTACCCTGGTTGTTGCATTCATGCAGCAGCTTGGGAGCAGAAAGGCTGCAGCTTTGCAACACATAGGCTGCAAGGACAATAAAAATATTGCCTCTTCCATTACACGCTGCCTTGTTTGCAGAAATGACCCCATAGATCAGTGTTTCTTTATCCTTTTAACATAGGGGAAGCCTTGAAATAACTTCCAGGTCATGGGGAACCCATTCTATAATTACTATATTCACAGCTCACAGTGTATTAGGGTGGTGGTCAGTGGGAAGAATTCCTCTTACATTGCTGGCCATTGGGAAGAATGTCACCGTTACAGATAGCCAAAAAGTTCATTGGTGTCACAGATCTGAGAGGAAAAAACTGCTCAGTGAATCCCCAGCAACTTCTGGAGGAGCCCTGGTTGAGAAACACTGCTCTATAGAGTGAATTGTATCTCACAATAGTAAGACCTGGGAACCCATGGCGGGAGCAGGACAGGGAGAGATCTCCTTGTGGTTGTTATGAATGGGTCTGTATGAGGTTCCGGTCTAGTCGTAGAACAGTAACATCATGCTGTTTGCTCCAGGCAAAGGCTACTTCCTTTATCTGAAGGGGGACAAAAGTGTAATGGTAATCTCTTATATCTCTTGAGAAAATGGATTTTTAAAAAATCCTAAACTCGATTCTACTAGTACAGCCTCCATATTTACAGATTTATTGTTTCTAGTGCTGGCTAGCTCTTGTCACCCGTCATAAGTTTGCGTTTTCTTTAAATAGGCAATTGTAAATGACATGTATTAGCAGTAACTATTTACCAACCATTGATAAAGTTTGATGGCAATGTCCACCAAAGGAAAAAAAAGTGTTGGGCATGATCTAAATAGAAAGGTGATATGGCCGTAGTTAGAATTTGCATAGTATTTTAAAATATAGATTTCTGGGGTTGCATTGTGTGTAATTGAGATCTTACTGTTACTCTACCCGACAGATTCAAGCAATGCAGCAGCAGCAGATGTTCCAGGCCTACTACCTTCAGCAGCAGCAGCTTTTGGCCCAGCAGGCTGCAATGCAGCAGAAGGTAGCTCAGCAGGCGGCAATGCAGACCCCCATACCTGCTCAGCCTCAGGCTGTGCCAGCAGCTGTACAGGTGTCTGCTGCCCAGGACCAGGGGGTGAGTAACAGATTGGTAATAAAGGGATCTGATTTATTTTTGAGCCACTAGCAGCCTAATAAGGTATACACTATGCAACACTTGGAATGATCAGCATATTCCGATAGCACCAAGTTAGCTTTGGCAGCATTAGGATTTTCTTAACCAGTAAATTTCACTGTTCCTAGCCATGGGTTAGGGGAGCTGTTGCCATAGATAACCATAGAATAGAAAAGACATCTATGGCAGCAATTCTCTAGCAGTCAGTCCATCTCGCCTCTTCTAGTATCCGATAAGGATTCAGAACTTACAGAGCCTTTGCAGTGTTCAACCCAGAAATTTTTTGAAGCTGGGTGAGAAGAAAGCTGTAGGTGAGCTGTTCCAACTCTTCAGTAACCACCCAAAAAACAGCCTGGTGGTGCGCCCAGCTAAAAGGTGCTGGGGGGAAAACTACTTTGACCTTTCCATGCAAGTTATTGAGGGCTATAAGTCATTGCCTTCTTCAGAACTCATACCTAGAACTAATTTGTATTGGCATTCATTTGCATTGTTTGTATGTTGTAATGAACATGTTAATAAATTGTTGTCTTTGTGTTAATATTGACATTAAAATACCTTTACCTGTGTATTGCAGATTCAGGCTCCTGTAAGAGCCCCCCAGAAACCGCAAGCAGTTGCAACGCAGCCCTGTGCAGGTCCTAAATTAGGATCCCTTACCCCTCCTTCCTCTCCGAAGACTCAACGTGGAGGACACAGGAGAATACTGAGCGATGTCACGCACAGCGCCGTCTTTGGTGTTCCTGCTAGTAAATCCACCCAGCTTCTCCAAGCAGCAGCCGCTGAAGCCAACCTCAATAAGTCAAAGTGAGAAATGCTGTTGTATTAGCTGTGTTTGCCTGACATTAATGTACCTCTAGCCTGGATCAGCAATGGAACATCTAGCAGATATTATTCAGTGCAAGTCAGCCATAAAAATTCATTTTTTTCTTCTTTTAAATATATCACAAAAATAACCATAAACGCCATGATTGCCACAGCTCAGTATGGTTCCCATTTATAAAGATTGTACCTGAGTTTTAATGTTGTTATTGATTGTTAGGCTTCAATCCATTTAAAAGGAGAAAAAGTTCAGGAATGAAAGCCCATTTCGAGTTTGTTCTTGATGCAGCAGCGCAGTGCGTTTTACTGAATGCAAACACATTGCCCGCACACAGACTTGGCACATTCTGCATTGGCAAAGCAAGGTCACGCAGTGCAGTGTATTCCTTTCCAGGGCGATAAACAATGAATGGCAATCCAGCTCACCAATGTGCAGTGCTGTCCTAACACAAACAAACATTTGCACAAAAATGCATTCATGTGTGCATTCATGTAATGCAGGAGTGTGAACCAACCCCAAATGGCTTCATTTGTCCAAACAGACATTGGCTTTTATTATTATTAGTTAACAAGATTTATATAGTGCCAACATGTTACACAGCGCTGTACATTAAATAGGCTTGCTTTCAAATTCACAGCACTGTATGGAGAGCCCTTTAGGTTCTTAGGACTTGTGTTGTATTTATAGGGCATTGCCCTTACCCCTAGTTAGAGGTCCCAGGATAACAACTGATAAAGTAGATTTAAAATGCTCTTAGTATTTGTACATAAAATTTACCCGTGTGCGGGGTGCATGCCAGTCACCAGACCTAAAATTGCTCTGCTTATACCTGCCATACACTACAGGTCCTGGGTTCTTCCTCCAGCCCTGCATAGAAGAACTGTGGCTTTCATTCACCTTTATGTGATATTGAACTTCCATGGTTAAATTGAAGGTTTAGGTTGGGGAAATGATGCTGAATATCCTCCAGCCAGGAAATGAGGCAGCTCTCCCTGATGTGCTGCAACTTGTAATGCATATTGTGAGAAGCTCACAGTGTGCTGTGAAATCCCAGTAATTCCTGTCCAAGAGAGGAGAATGCGCAGTTGTGTAAAACTGAAAAAAGGAAGTTGGAGGTGAGCTTTTGAATTGCTTGGTAGGGTGCCTACTAATGCTGCAATCAGTGCCATTAACACACAGGGTATGCATACATTCTCTCTGTCCAAGGATACATTGTATTATAGGATTGTTTTTAAAGTTTATTTTGCAGCAGGAATCAGGCTGTTCTGTGTTTTTTCCTGTGATAGGTCAGCAACCACAACCCCCTCGGGCTCACCTAGGACCTCCCAGCAGAATGTCCACAACCCCCCCGAACCTTCTGGCTGGAACCCTTTTGATGATGATAACTTCTCAAAACTCACCGCTGAGGAACTCCTAAACAAGGACTTCGCTAAGCTGGGAGAGAGTAAGAATCTTACTGATCATATTTATTTCTATTTGGAATGTTGCCTAAAGATATTTCCAGCAAGAATCCTTCCTAAGTGGGCATGCCTCCCTTTTTATAATACCCCAGGAACCTTATCTGGTGGGGTCCAATACTCGCTTTCTTCCATGTGTTTTACTTCTTAGTTTATCATTCTTATATGACTGAGCTTCTTAATTTGATGTTGATTTATAAAGCAAAAGGAAAAGCCAAAGTCTCATTGCATTGCAACCAATTATTACCCTCATTAATCAAATTCTTGCTTTGGACTGTTTAGAGCTGCACTCGGCGCCTGCATTCCACGCCTGGCCAACAAGCTGGGCTTTTAACACATTTAAAGTTTTGGAATAGCTTGAAATTGTTTAACCCCAAGACCTCTAATCATTTGCATTACCAGATAAAACTCAATGGCCACCAAGCACCAGTTATATCATGCAAGAAACTCTGGAAGGCCCCAGCTATTAGATGGTTCAATTAGTCTGTGACCACGCTACCAACATTTAAGATTTTACATATTTTAACAAGCAGTAAATAACCTTAAAAATAAATCCTGTGGAGCAATTCATCTTTAAAACCCACAGCAGACACACTGTTATTGATCAAATCATCCTCCCTCTATAAGAGCTTCTACTCTTTGTTTAATAAAGGTTTAGAAAGCTGCTGAGAGGGGAGCAGGGTGAACTTTGGACTAAATTGAGTTTATTTCTTTAAATTTATCTCCAGGGGCTTCAGCTAGAGATATCATTGAGGGTTAGGTGCCACACTGTAACCTTGGTTATACAAGGCAATGTAGCATTTCCTGTAGAAATCATATTCCCTGATGCTTTTAATGTTTTTTGCTGTCAGAAACTCGGGGAGGACATGTTTGGGGCATCATGACAGAGCAGCAGGCTTTGTTCTATTCCATGCCTGGAGCTGTTTGGTGTTTTTGCCAGCTGTGAAGTGGCAAGGAGTGGCAAGGTAGCACAGCTCAGTTTTTATCAACCAGGGTTCCTCCAGAGGTTGTTAGGGGTTGCTTCCCAATATATTACCAATTTTTTGGCAGCCTTCCTGCTGGCCAGCAATGTAGGAGGAATTCTTCCCACTGAGCACTGTACTGTGATCTGTGGGTATAGTAATTGTAGCTGGGGTTCCCTGAAAGTTATTTCTAGGGTTCCCCCATGTTAAAAAAAAAAAAAGGTTGAGAAACACTGCCCGGCTTGTTCACGGGTAAAAGTGTATTTTTGGTATGTTTGTCATATAGTATTGTCTATAAAAACACCAAATAAAAACATTTACAATTTTTACAACTGGTATGACAGCCATTGATTGTGTTATCAGGGTAATACGATTGGCTATCTTCTATTTACTATTACACCCATCTAATTCCTTCTTTATAATTACAGCCCCTTGGTCTGTTCCCCTTCTGATATTACACTCCCAGCTGTCTTCTTCCTCCTGTGTATTCTCAGATTTAGTCTTCATTTCCCTCCAGACATGGGGCATGAACCAACTTTTAAAGTTTACACAAACTTCTACCCAACTCTCTAAACCCTCCTAATACCTGCCTCCATCACATGACCTCCATCCCCCTTATCCGGGTACTTCAATCTGAAAACTGGCAGTGCCATCTCTGTTCCCCCGAGTCCCGAGATCAGAGAGCAAGGCTCCCTGTCATGGGACTCTGACCCCAAACAAGTGAAAGTGGGGAGAAATTGGGTAGGTCAAGTTTCTAGAACAATGCACCCTCTGCAGCAGTTGCCAAAGCTCTGCAGATTGTCTGGAGAGCACAGGTACCTTCCCATGTGCACAAATGACAGTACAGAGGGAAACTGCTTCATGGCAGGCACAGGATCCCTGGACAAGTCAGGAAGAGCAAAGAGAGGCAGCTGGATGCATTGCAAGGGGCTCAAATATTGACGGGTGATGGGCTCAATAATATTACACAGTATTTATAGAGCGCCAACATATTAAGCAGCGCTGTACAAAGTTCATAGTCATTTCACTAGCTGTCCTTTAAAGCGGCTCACAATCTAATGTCCCCCCCATAGTCTTATGTCATTTACACAGGCTGTGAACAATTTGTAGGGGGAAGCCTATTAACTTAACTGCATGTTTTTGTAATATGGGTGGAGTTCCCGGAGGAAACCCACACAAACACGGGGAGAACATGCAAATTCTATGCAGAGATTTGAACCTGATTCGAACCTGGGACCCAGCGCTGCAAGTTCTAACCACTGAGCCACCGTGCTGCCCTTAATAGCCTTGGTGCCCTTTGGGAAATCCCACAGGAAATCTGGCCCTAAGCTGCAGAATTTGGTCTGATTACAAATGCTTCAATGACTATTCAATATGAAGGGTTTATAATAAAGGTAGTCAGTATTTGTTCTAGAATACAAACAGCCAGGTAGGAGTTTTGTAATATCTTCTCCCACAGTACAGTTTTTATTCTTCATTAGCCCCTAGAAGTATATCTGGCATTGTTATTGAGAGTTATTTCATACGAATCGTCTTGTATTCTCTGTTTATGGTCTCCTAATAGAAACAGAACAGCTTGTAAGGCTTTTAATGCTTACATCTCTCCAACGCATTATTGAATTTTTCTGTTGCCGTCTCTCATTCCCTTCTCTCTTCTTGTTAGGTAAACCAACGGAGCAGCTGAGCAGCTCAGCGGAGAACCTTCTCTCCGGCTTTCCAGCACCTCCTGCTGTGTCTCAAGCAGACACCTTCGGTCCTTCTCTGTTTTCTAGTGGATCAGGTGATAATTTATATATTAATACATCAGTTAATAATATTTTACTATAATTCATGTTTTAGAGTTCTGGCCCCTCTGTATCCTGCAGTCAGTTTTAAAGAGAACCCGTCAGCATAAAAATATAGGACAAAGTCAGAGGTCACCTTAAGTCTGGTGGCTGCCATTCACCAGCTGTCTGACCCTATACACTGTCTATAATTCTCAGGCAGTTGTCATACGCTAACTTTTCAGTTTCCTATGACCTCTAATGCCCTGAATTATCAGATTCAAAAATAAAGTGAGCTAAATATGGGGTAAATACAAAGTAATCCAAAAAATTAGTAATAAATATGGGATATTTACATTTCCCATAAACCCAAAGTGTGACTGGTTCTCTTTAGAGCTTTAATTAAGAACATTAAAAGGAATCTGTCAACAGACTTTGGAATGACGCTTGGAATAACTTTCAGGTCTTCAGGGAACCCCTATAATTATGTGTGGTGGTCAGTGGGAAGAATTCCTCCTACATTGCTGGCCATTGGGAAGAATTTCACCCTTACAGATAGACAAACAGATCATTGGGGTCACTTATACTGACCTGAGAGGTGCAAATTGCTTGATGAGGGGTGGGGATCACATTTAGGGAATCAGGAACCTATTGCTTTGCCCTTCACAGGTATATCAAAGTCATGAAACAAAATGTAATTATTAGCAATGTTTTCTCACTGGTGACAGATTCCTTTTGAAAACAAAACATGATTCAGCTTATTTGAAGAGAGAGATCATTTGGCTGTAGAAGGTGCTAACAGAGATGATTATTATGTGCAGGAATAAACAATGATAATTATTGGAATGTGATACAGCTGACAAACCAGTCCTTAATTAGACTTTGTACTAACACTAAAAGTGCCATTTTGGGTGATTTCTTGAAATCTAGAATGCTGTAAGAAGTGGCCCACTGTGCCAATGAATTAGGTCTCTGCATGTTGCCTGTACATTTAATGGTAATGTGAGGGGATCTCAGTGTCTGCAACTGTCTGTCTCACTTGTTTCTTTCTTTCCTGTTTTTCTTCTCTGCTTGTTCTTTGTGTTGGCCAGCTGCGGATAAACCTGCAGACGTGCAGGGTCAGGATCCCAGCCCTCCGCTGCACAAAACGCCTGACCCTTTCTTACCACTTCCTCTGTCTGAGGCTCCAGGTAAAACAAAACGGCGTGAAAACCAGACATCCATAAGGTGGCTTCCTGGCAGGATTTTTGCTTATTTTGCACATTGTGTATTATTTCCATTGCATCTATTTAGTGTTAGTAGCATTACCATTATTATCTTGTATTTATATAGTGCCGACATTACTCAGCGCTGTACAAAGTCCGTAGTCGTATCACTAGCTGTTCCTCGAAGGGGCTCACAATCTAATTTCCCTACCATAGTCATATGTCTTTAATACAGTATAAGGCCAATATGGGGGAAGCCAATTATCCTAACTGCATGTTTTTGGAATGTGGGAGGAAGCCGTACTACCCAGAGGAGTCCACGCAAACACACGGAGAACCTGCAAACTCCATGCAGATAGTGCCCTGGCCAGGATTCCAACCTGGGACCCAATGCTACAAAGCCAACCATGCTGCCCACCATCAAACTGCATCTTGTTATCCATTGTGCATAGAATCAGAGTCATTAAGTAAAGAAAGCCTGATAATGGCGTTCACTATAAATATGCTTCAAATGTCATTCCTACAACTCCGATAAATGTAAGGCCCAGTTCGCATGATGGATGGTTCCTGGACAGTTTACAGCCATCAATCAGCTGCCACCTCCATTCCCAATCAAGAAATGAAAGTGGTTTTGAAAGTGGCAGTTGTTGGGTCTTTATGCTCCACTAAGGATTCTGTATTCCTTAGACTCCATTTACCACCATCCATATAACCTGAGCCATGCAAAGCCACACCACTATGTAATATCGAAAGATTATTGGATGAAAAATGTACCACATGTAAAAAGAGCACCACAAAAACTCCCCAAGCAACAACCATATGTCATGGAAAAAAAGAATGAAGCCACTTAAAAACCAGACGTCACCCAAACACCAGGTGGATGTAATATTACCGGGTGGTGCGGTTTTCCTTAGTTAGAGAGACTCACCTTTGTTCGGGATCCAGGTATTGAACACTTGTGGTGGTTTGTTAACTGGAGATGGAAATAAACTTCTTTCTTTTCCTTTGATCTTTTCTTTAAAGCGTCCCTATAGATTTCAGTTCTTCGTACATACACCACAAAAGTGACATTGTCATAGTAAGAACAATTGTGCCTAATCGTGTCGTTGTGGCACTGCCATCCTGGTATGGTGAAAAGGGAATTTTTTTAATTTTTTTTTAATTTAAAGGGTATTCCCACTGATTCTTGGGTCAGTCCAGTGAATCATTCAACATATTAACCAGCATTAAAGCCGGTTATGTTCATTATAAACCCACTGGGAACTACGGGTTGTAGGTAACAAACCGAATGCTTGTAAATGAAACGTTTAGCTGGGTCTCTAATTTACATAGCTGTTAAATCTGAAGGAGTTTTTACAAATCTCATACTATCTGGTATCCACCTTTAGGCCATACTCGGACCTTCTTCTGTCTGCTGCCTTAGTACCTTAGTAAATCCCTGCTTAATATACTAGCAGACAATCATTTGTCTAATAATAAAAAGTTGGGTAGTTGTACAATTTGTTTCCTTCCTAAAATAATACATTTATCAGCCTCACATTTTTATTTTAAGTCATCGTACAAACCTGAAAAATAATTTGGTTGCCTCCTACATTTCTCTGAATGGACCCATTTCACTGGGTTATTGATTGCACTCTGTAGGTAACTTTTATATACTATTCCATCAGATCAGTGGTCCTGATAATTATCAGGGGTGGGATTTCTGGGTCTCCACTGCTTTTAGGTGTGTTGAATGCAGTTGTGCAGTCTCCAATGGATGCCTCAGCTTTGCCTGATGTGTTAAAATTGCAGCAAAGCATCCTGACCCATCCTTACAGAATGGCCCCAATTTATTAAATCTCTCCAAGGCTGGAGGAGATACACTTTTATCAGTAAAGCTGGGTGATCTGGTCCAAGCTTCAAAACATCTGCTAGCAATTGACTTTCATTCCATGCTTTCTGGATCATCCATGGTAACTGATAAAAGTGTATCCTCCCTAGCCTTGGAGAGCTTTAATAAATCCAGCCCAATGCATGGAGCTTGTTGCAACACATGCCATGATTTTGGGGGCACTGAAGAGAATTGACTTTAAGGAATTACTTGCTGTGATTTTTGTTCTCCTGGTATCTATATAGAAATGATGGCTCACACAGTGCACAGATCCGCATGGTCAGACTATAATTCAAGTTTTCTTCTGTAGAAGTACTTTAGATAGGACCATTGTAGTCTTATTTAGGGATACCGATGGATAGCCATGTGCCGAATAGGATGGCTTTTTTTCTATAGTGACCAGACAGATGATATCTAACATTATACATATAAATCGTTGGCTTTAATACCTAATTTAATTTAATTCTTGAAATGTGGTGTGGTAGCTGGAGTTTGATAGATAACAGCATCTATATAATTTGTTATAAAACCCAATTGAAGCCACAGAAATAGATATGCAGTAAAAGGGCCTTTACCAATCTCCTGGTCCTCCCTCCACTTTACTAAATATTACTATGCATTCCCATACAGCAGAGTCGTACCCTGTAGTGCAGTGTTTCCTAAGCTTTCTTCAATCACAGCAAATCTCTCTGCACTCCACCAAACAAGAACCTCCCCTGCACAGGTAATTGGCTATCTGTGGCCCTCTAGTGGAAGAGTTGGGTAGATTCTCACATTAAAGAGGAACTAAACTGAAAAGTGCCCAAAAAAAAAAATACACTTCCCTTCAATCCCGCAGGGCAGCCTGATCCATCCGGGGGTGTCCTGCATCGGGTCCCGCGTCGTCCCAGGGCCAATCCTCAGGGCGCTGTTATCTTCTCCTCTTCTTCCTGGTTGTTCATCCTACATCACCCGACCCAGGGGCAAGATCGGGTGACGTAGGATGGAAAATGAACTTGCTGATCTCACTGCGCATGCGTGAGATTGGAAAATTTTTCTCTTTGCGTGAAAAGTTTCTGAGATGCTGGGGCATGTGCAGAAGGAGCACCCAAGAGCCCTCCGGGATGCCTGACATAGGTATCCCTGGAGTCTTTGCTCTCTCATTCATTCTCGATTGCCTAGGCGTTCGAGAATTAGGGGGCGGTGCTGCACCCTTTTTTTTTTTTGTTTTGTTTTTTTTTTTTTTGTAAAATTTAATGACCAATGGCACAGAGGTTGGGGATCCCTGCTGTAATGCACCAGACCTGGTTAGACCTCCCTCACCCCCCTACTACTGTTTAATGACCCCCTGACCTATGGATGGGGCCTTCTCCATAAGTACAGGGCACTAAAGGGTGAGAACCATTTTTAATAAGCGCATGTAAGACATTTACAGAACAAAACTATAGATAAAAAGGTGAAAGACTTCAATTGGGCTTTAGTTTTCATAAATTATTTGCTGAACACTGCATGTAGTTACACAGAGTCTCATTTATCAACGCATTTAAAACAATGAATACCGGAGGCGTTCAATATCAACCAATCGGGTACAAACATGCAAAAAAAAAAAATTCCAGTCCTAATAATTCTGGTCAATGAAGACTTAACTAATATTATAATTATTATTATTACTAATAAACAGGATTAATAAAGGCATCCAGTTTATGTTTTTTTTTTTTTAATTCTTTATGGTGTTAGAAACCCAAAGCAGTCCAGTGCTAATATGAGCCTTATCAGGCTTTGTTCTCACACATCATAACTAGGTTTAAATACACAGTATTTATATAGTGCCAACATATTAAGCAGCGCTGTACAAAGTCTATAGTCATGTGACTAGCTGTCCCTCAATGGAGCTCACAATCTAATGTCCCTGCCATAGTCATATGTCATTACCACAGTCTAAGGTCAATTTTCGGTGGGAACCCAATTAACCTCACTGCATGTTTTGGAATGTGGGAGGAAACCGGGGTACCCAGAGGAAACCCACACAAACACGGGGAGAACCTGTAAACTCCATGCAGATAGTGATCTGACCGAGATTCAAACCTGGGACCTAGCGCTACAAAGATCAGAGTGCTAACCACTGAGCCACCATGCTGCCCTACAAATTGACTGTGTGATCTAATTGGGTGCTTTGTGAATATATAATTTCCATATAATGTACTTTGTGATAAATGAGGCTCTGTGCGCTATTACCTGGACATTAGCAAGGGGTTTTTTTTTTATTGCTTGTTATTTCCTGAGCTTTGCTCCCTACTTATGAATCTTCTCTTGTATCCTCCCACCCTTCTTTTATTTTCTTTTTGCTTGACCCAGAAAAATTGATTGAGGGTCTCAAATCTCCAGAGCCCCAGCTTCTGCTTCCTCACCTTGTGCAGCTGGCAGACCCCTTTGGGAGCACCAACGAGGCTGTGAACGGTAAATACTGAGCGATTCTGGGGGTCTCAGACATGTCATGAGTGATATTGAATATTATTGGGCAATAATTCTGTACAATGACTTGGATCAATAGATAAAAAGATCTCCTGGCTGCTGCTATCAAACTATTCAACATAACAATATAAAAATAAGGAAAACTTGGTTGTTCTCATGTGATCACCTTTATACCTTCCCCGGTTTCCTTGATTTGATTCTTCTTGCATGCTATAATTCTGGTGTTACCACTAAGCTCGCCTATTCTTCTGCCTCGGTTCCAGAAAGTCAGATAAGCTTTATGCCTAGGTCCCGGGAATTCTTGAAATCTCATAAAGGTTAGATAGACAGTAAACCTAAAACAGAAAATATACATCATGTAAAGGAGCCATTTATCATGTTTGGGGTCTATTAACATATGCATCATTATTCTATTACACGATATTTATGTAGCGCCAACATATTACACAGCGCTGTACAAACTCCATAGACATGTCACTAGCTGTTCCTCAAAGGAGCTCACAATCTAATCACCCTACCATAGTCATGTGTCTTTACCACTGTTTAAAGCCAATTTTGGGTGGTAAGCCAATTTACCGAACTGCATGTTTTTGGAATGTGGGAGGAAACTGGAGTACCCCTAAGGAAGCCCACACAAACTCGGGGAGGACCTGCAAACTGCCTTAGCTAAGATTTGAATTTGGGACCCAGCACTGCAAAGGCCATAGTGCTAACCACTGAGCCACCATGCTGCCCATTGTTTTACCATGCCTTTTGATGTGTTGCATTGTGATGCTTTTTATTTTAAAGTAATGCAGTAGTAAGTAATGAATCCACATCCTGCAGTGTGGTGTGGCAGGGCTTCCATTATGGTATTATGTACCAAGCCCCAATCAAAAAAGCTTGATTTTTGCAATACCAACATTTTTTTTGGGTGGGTAGTAAGTTCACATAGTATGGCACCCAAAAATGTATGATAGTTGCCCTTTGGTTTGGTGATTTCATTTTAATGTTAAAATGTCATATAGACTCAGAATGAGGTCTTTGGGAGGAGGATCAGGATCAGGATCACATCTACGGAATGATTTAAATCAATGTAAATGTCATGCGTAACTTTAGGTTGTAATTATTAAATGTCAAGTAGAGAATGGTCTCCTCTAGCTAACCTTTAATCCGGTGAAGTTATACAACTGTCTGCTATGAATTTCATTTGGATTTGATATATTATTTTATGAAATTTAGGGTCTAAATCGGACTAAAGGAATATCTGTTAAAAGTCAAAGGATAAAGAGGCAAACAAAACAAAATAAGGAATTTCTGGCAAATAACAATAAAACATATATACATTTTTTTACACACACTTATACAAAAACTTGTTAAAAACCTGAAAATGTTTTCCATTCAACAGAATGTCACAAACACAAACTAACAAACATTTAAATGCTTTCTGACGTGTTTCGCAGATGAAACCACTTCTTCAGAGCCAAAATACCAATAGCTATAATATAACTATAATATAGAAATACTTGGGGTCAGCCAAAGGTCAATAACATCAACCATAAAAAAATATGCGGGGATCCTAAGAAATAATTTACCCAGCTTCAGCATATAAACACCGTTCAGGATATCGTCCATATAGGATGAGCCTCAGCAGCAAAAGATCTTCTCTGCTGAGGCTTATCCTATATTGACACTATCCTGGTGCCATTTAGAAATAAAATGAAAGAGAACCTGTCCTGATATCTCCTCATTACCAAGTGAGGATTTGTCCTTTTGGAAGTTCAGTAACAAACTGTGCCTTAGAAGCCCATGCACTGCACTTCAAATATTCCCTTTTCTGTAAGGAAAAGTGAAGGGATCATTCGCCAGACATACAATGCTTCCACGTGGTGGCCAAGTAGACATATGCCAATGATGTATGGAATGTCCGTCACTTCCTGCCTGTGGTATTTCTATTTGTCCTGTTCTAACCTGATCACCTTATTTTGTGTTCTATTTCTCTTTATTTCCGCTCGTGAAATCCATATTCTTCCTGCACTGGGCTGGTATTCTTCTGCATTGTTTCTTTGACGTACCAGGAAAACCTGAGCCTGTGGTGGAGAGCCTTATTCCGGGGCTGGAGCCTCCTATGCCCCAGCGCCTCTCATCCCAGGCCGACTCCATTGCTTCAAATCGTACAGGTTGGTGGCGGGCTTATTAACAGTTATAATCTGTATTCATCTGTATTCAGATTTCATTCTAGATCAATAATGCAAAGTATATGACCAAGGAATGTGGAGGCCCCATAATTTATTGGGTTCAGGTCTACATTATAGACCATTGTGCATTTGTAGTTTGAGGAAGGGTCTTCTTTTGTTCCAACATGGCTGTGTCTGTGCATATATCCATCTCTGTAAATGTATGGTTTGATAAGTGACCTATGTAAATACATTACCACCTTTGGGATGAATTGGAGCCAGGTCTCCTCCTAACATTAGTACCTGACCTCAGAGTCCCGCAGTCATGTTTTAGGATCCTATAGAAAGCCTTTTTAGAATAGTGAAGGATGGTATAGATTCCAGAAGCAGGGAAATTGTACAATGTTGAGCATCCTGGCCCAAAGGCTGGTCCAACTACCAAGGCTTGGTGCTGGCACTCCCATCTTCACAGGCCAGGGGAATGAAGGGCCGCAGCTACCCAGGCTTCTGGGACCTGGGAACTGCAGCCCTTCGTTCCCAATCCTTCTGGCCGAACCACATATAATGACCAGGGGTCCACAAACTATTTTATTCATTGTAAGGATACATGAATAATACATTCAGTGATCAGGATGATCCTACCAATTCAATTTGGTGAGCCAAGGGCCATCATTTCAGCTCTATTGCCTTTGCGCTGTTCATAAAAATTTCAATCAGCTGATATGAATGATCCGACGATTGTTATTACTTACTGGTACTTTTACTACTATCACTGCATTTGTATATATTCATCACTTTATACATTGTCGCAATCAAAGTGATGAATGTTATCTGCCAATCACTAAAGGCGATCAGAGGTGTTTTGATTGAAATATCCTGATCACCCCTTTTTAGTATTGATTGGACCACACATGCCCACTTTTAAATACGGCGATTACTAACTTCATTCTGTTCACCAAAATATATAACCTGATCAACATTTATAAATAAGTAACAATTGAAAAGAGTATTGGAGAAACAAGGAAATGTCAATCTATTATCTGATCGCTATGTTTTCAGTAATATGCTCCATAGTGTAATACTTGGAATCTGGATAATACGGGGGCAGCACTATTTTTTTTTTCTTTTTTGTTGAGTAAATCAGATCTGACTAATGTACTAAATTATCAGTTCCAGCTAATCCTATAAATCCAAACTTTTAGTCAATCAGGCTAAGGCAATGTTGAATAAAGTCTTTGAATGGGATTAATAGATACTAATCTGTTTTAGAAAGTAATAAAGTTATATTTATGAGGATGGGGAGGGCATAAAGTCGAACTGACTAATTGATCAATTTAATAATGATACCCCACAACAACCAGTCAGCTTTAAATATTAATTGAGATAATGATGATGGAATTTTGAGGTTTGGTTGCTTTGAAGTAGTACAAATTTTGTAGGAAATTTGAAGCCCATTATTAGATGAAGAACCTCTGGTCAAGGAACCAGCCTACAATAATAAGCTTCCATCAAGTATTATTATTGATATTATTATTATAAACTGTATTTATATAGCACCAACATATTACGCAGTGCTGTACATTAAAAAGGGGTTGCAAATGACAGACAGATACAGGCAGTGACACGGGAGAAGGAGAGGACCCTGCCCAGAAGAGCTTACATGTCAGGGACTTTAATGATGGGGATTCATGGTACAACCAACCATACATTAAAGAAAACCTCTTGAAGGAGAAATCCATTGCTGACCACCTTTGGTTGGCGATGCATTTCTCCTGGCTGCCATGCAGTATAAAGATGAACACACATTAAAATCTGTGTTTATTGAAAGTTCAAGGGCATGCAGTAAATCAGGAACTCTTACACAGAGGTTTCCTGACTTCTTCTATTAATAGCTATTGATTAATCCAGTGGTTTGGCATTATTTTATTCCAGTTCAATGTGGTGGATGAGGACAAGCTAAGTGCACCCTCTGTGCTTGGAGCTGTATGTAGACCTTCTTACCTGGAACAGTGAATTGGCTTTTTATCTCCATGCATGACCTTAAACAAGCATTGGATTAATAAAATTAGAACTCCCTGATGCTACTTTTTCTAGGTCCGTAACATAAAAAGTGTTAAGAGCTGAACTCTATGATAAGAAAATAGTGTAGATACAAGATCCAGGGCTATTTTTTCTGAATTTCATTTTTTCATGAAGTTCATCTGCAGTATTTCAATAGGACACCATGCCTTTGCACAGGGGATTCCTTTTAAAAAGACCAGTGCCTGATATCCCCTTCCCTTGTGCATGGTGACTGGTCTTGTATCCACCCCCTCTTGTAGCTTTTTTCAGGTAGGGGGCCATCTTGGACCCCCCAACGGCTCAGGTTTTGTGTTGCACAATGTTGATGGCACCACCTATTTTGCAAAGCTGAGATTTTATAGGTATTTGGTGCTTGCAAAGAAGATTTGAATCCTTTAGATAAGTTTTGGGGTTCTTATTTAATACCAGAACGTCCACATGGCATCTAGGCACCTAATTTTTACAGGGCAGATGTAGACATACAATAGTGATTACATCAAATATTTGTGAAAAGAAGGAAACTGACCATGTACAGTATATTATTTCATTTTGAAATCTATCTGGGCTCACATGACGTTTGGTGCATACATTGCATAAATCTGAATCGTCTGGCACTAGTAAGCGTAGTAGAGATTCCATTTGCACACAATGTTCCTTTCTTTAAACTTCCAACAACCCCATGTTAGTCATTCCATAAACAAAAGCAATATTCTTCTGTACTAACACACTGCCATCTTTTTATTGCTGCATGTTGGGATCTCCAGACTCCCTGACTGGGGAGGATTCTCTTCTTGACTACTCTATTTTGTCTAACCCTGCGGCTGACCTCCTTGACGAGTTTGCTCCCGTAACTCTTTCTGCTCCGACATCTGCAGGTAATGCTCATCATTATTTCTAATGTATCTGTAAGGAACCCCATCGTACCTCTTACATTTCACCTCTCAAGCTGTCTGTGTGTATAATTGTAGAGCTGTGTGCTATAGCTGTGCTGTAATCTATGTCATACGACCTTTTCAAAGAGTCAAACTCTTCACACGCTTGCCATGTAAAGTTTTTGTGTTTTATTCTGTTTTTGTAATTATGCCAAAAAACAATTTTACTGGAGTTGCTTCATAACTTCTGTGTTGGATATGTAGAGTCCTCACTATACAGTGTTCTCCCCAGACCCTTTTAGCCGGGTGCACCACCCAGCAACTTTTCAGTAACCACCCAGCAGTCTTAAGGTGGTTCCTGAAAATTTGGGTCACAGTACAGGGCTGCGACCTTCCTGCAGCTTCTTCCCACCCAGCTTAAAACCATTTCTGGGGTGAATACTGCTATTGTCCTGGAACCAACCATGTTGAATGATGTTGAGCTGTTGTAAATAAGCCAACTTTATGGATCTACAGCAGCAAGCTATACATCAGGAAGCAGGTGGCTTACATCTTCAACTGCAAAAGTTTGTTGGCTGTGGGCATGGTGGGGGGTTGGCTGTGGGCATGGTGGGGGGTTGGCTGTGGGCATGGGTGGTATTAGACAAAATGTGGCCCTGGGCAAATATGAAGTGGGAGCCCCAAATGCACAGCATTCCAGCTCCCTGCACCCCTGCCATTCTGTCTAATGGGGCCCTGGGCAATTGCCCAGTTTTCCAAGTCAGGGTATTCGATCTTACATCATACCTGCAAGTATGCCTATGTCCAACTAGTCCGACTTCAGCTACTGCGAGATGCACACAAGGGCCTATGTGCTTGTAGCTATGTACACCCTCTATATGTTTGTTGTTTATAATGAAAGATCAGAGACATATTGGTAATAAACATTCTTAAAAAAAAAAAAAAAGGCTCCAGTCCCTGTCCCCAGAACTTTCATCGCCTACATCAATATTTCTATAAAACTGCCTCTCTCGTGCAAATATCTTGCCCTGAAACTACTGTAGTGGCTGCCATTTTGGATGTGATGCTGGTAGCCCCAGCAGATGCTATATTACGGCTATCCAACTCCAACCCTCAGTGGCCACATACAGCCCAGGAATTCCATATCCCCATTATACAGTAAATATTGAACCAGTTTTCAAATGGATTTCAACTGCACCAAATTCCAATAATTTTATCTAATACACATCAATTATTCATAAAAAATGTATTGTACATTAAAAACACTAAAAAGTTGTGTAGCAAAAGATGAGTATACAATTTTTGTTTGTAGCAATTATAATATACATATTCTAATATTTATCCCATTTTCAATTTCAACCTGGTTGACATAAGATTGAAAGAGATTTAACAATTGTTTTTTTGATGTCCCATGCCTCCTGAAGAAACAATAAATATTGTGAAATGCGATGAGAAATGAAAATTGAACAATTAGATTTGTTAACAACAAAAATTGTATACTCTGATCTTTTGTCGACACAACTTTCTTGTGTTTTTAATGTACAGTAAATTAAGTTTTTATGAAATGATGTGTATTAGATCGAATTATTGGAATGTGGTGCCGTTAAAATCTATTTAAAAATTTGTTTAAAAAATACTGTATATTGTTTGATATGGATGTGGCACTGTAACTCTGAAATATCTCTAGTATTAATATAGAATATATTCCATATCCCCATTATTTTCTGTTTCTTTGTTAGCCATATCCTACCTATTTTACTGCTTAATTCTAAAAATGTATCAAGCATTGGACAACCCCCTTCTCTACTACATTCCCCTTGGCCTAGCAGCTACATAAAAGTTTTGTAGAAAGTTAAGGCGAGGAGCTGGACCAACACAGAGAGCAATTAGACACTCCCAGAAGAGGAGCGGGCAATGACATGCAAGGGGTCTGTGATGGTGAATTGATGGCTAAATTTGCTAGCAAGTTCAAAAGCACATTGCCAATGAATGAAAATGATTCATGGAAAGGAAAAACACAGCAGATAATCATTTAAATACTTGATTTTTTTTAAGTTGGTGAAGACAAAGTGCGGCCCTCTGTTCTATTTTACAACACAGGTGTCAGACACAAGGCCTGTGGGCCGAATTTGGCCCATTTGGCTGTTTTATGTGGCCCGTGGTGACTATGCCGCATCCAAACGCTTGACATTTGCAGACAGGAGGACCCAGTCCCAAAAAGCTAGGTGGAAGCAGGGCGGTCCACACAAGTGCCTGACCACGCTTCAGGCAGAAGGACCCCAGTTGCTTCTTCACACTCTTGCCAAGACCCAGCACTAAGCACGACTGTGCCAGAGTCCCGATCCTGCTGCCAGTAGTATGCTGCTGCTGCTCCAGGTATATAATCTCAGTGGGACGATACATTAGCAACGTCTCCAGACTCTGAGACTCCGGCCTCATCCTCGGCACAGGCAGTTGCTCTCCTCACATGGATAGGTCAGGTACACCAACCTTAGGAAAAAGTGCTAAGAACAAAAAAGCAATCGCTCCAAAAATATCCAACAAGAGAAAAGTTAATGCAGAAAGGAAACAATTTAATGAAAGATGAGAAATATATATGTTCATGCTTCACGAAGACAAGCGTGTTCTTATTTTCAGAACGATTGATGCACGAGGATGGCGTGTGATAAGGTGTCTCAGGGTGAGGAAGGATCCATACTTCTACTAACACTATTCATCTTAATAAAAAGTTCGGCCCGCCTGTGTTTTAGATTGCGACCCCTTATGTGATTTGAGTTTGACACCTCTGCTTTACAGGAAAGACGCTGCTACAAAGTTTTATTTATACAGAAATAGAATGATATCTCTATACAGTAGTATACATCAAATGATGGGATGAAATTAGAAGCTGGCTGCTCCTCAATGTTGCTGCATATGCAGAAATACTTATTCATGGTTAGTGACGATGGGTGTAGGTGATGAATGCTCAGTGAAAAATGCTTTTATCCTTGGCACACTTGGGATTCCAATGTCTCTAGTGTCCAAGATTCAATGGCAAATGTGTTTTTATATAATTTGGTAAATACCATTTATCTCATTGTATGAATAATTATTTCTATTCAGTATTCTCCCTAGAAGTGATTTTTATTTAGCTGGATGTGGAGAATCTGTAGGTGGGTGGTCAAAAAGTGGGCAGGGCAACACCTGACAAAATTAGTGTTCCCAATTGTTGTTGTCATAGGAATCCAGTAATCCCAATAACTCTTTTAGCTTTCTACTGCCCCCTATACTTTAACCCCATTTGTAAGTCCATAAAGATCCTCCTATTACTAAAATAGTTTAGATCGTTATGTATGTGCCAAGATTGGAAATATAAAGTGAAAAGAAGGTTTTTTTTTCAGGCAAACATATTTTAAAGTACAAAAGCATAAACATATTCCATTTTTTTGATGGTGACAATGGTAACACTAATTAAATATTTATAGTCTCTACCCCATAAATATTTGGGTTTTATGAGAGCGTATGCTTTGCAGATCTCTCCTAACAGTTATTTTAAGTCCATGATCCCATATAGGAGTGCAATGCCTAGAACGATTGTAGGAAAAATATTGGCCTCGAATGCTGACGCATTTCACCTGACTAGGCTTCTTCAGGGGACAGTGCTATAGATTGGTAACAAAGAACATTTAGAGAAACCGTCAAAACTACATTATAACTTTACTGCGCTGTGGTTCCAACTAATCTATACCCAATCATGGGCACAAATCTCAGTTTAATAGGAAGAAAACGGGTATTAATATTGAAAATTATTATTGTTATACAGTATCTATATAGCGCCGACATATTATGCAGCACTTTACTAAGTCCATAGTCATGTCACTAGCTGTCCCTCAGACGGGCTCACAATCTAATGTTCCCACCATAGTCATATGGCATTAATACAATCTAAGGTCAAGTATTGGGGGAAAGCCAATTAGCTTAACTGCATTGTTTTGGAATGTGGGAGGAAACCCACACAAACGCGGGCAGAAGCTGCAAACTCGCCGAGATTCCAACCAGGGACCTAGCACTGCAAAGGCCAGAGGGCTAACGTCTGAGCCATCATGCTACCCAGGGTTCAGGTAAAGATGGGATTGGTAGGCTGGACCTAAGTAGAAGTTGAGGTGGCATAAACCAAGATCATGTCGTCAATGTTTAGATTTTCAGTCAATAGATTGACAGTCCCAGAACACAGCACACTTGTGTACAGTATTCTGCCCCTTTGAAATTTGGAGGTGGAGATGGGGTGAATTGCAGGACCATGCTGAGGATGATTCGACAGGTGGGAGCTCACCAATCGGATTTACCTTATCACTAATATACATGGCAGGACTTATTCAGTTCCATATTTGCCATCGAGTCCCATCACTTCATATGCAATCGAAATAACTGATGTCCTGTGAGCGGACTTCAGTGAAATACATTTTAGATTCCTGGGCAATCCTATCAGTAATCAGAACGAAAATGAAAATGGCCCTTGATTTAGTATAAGACCTTACCAGTTGCCCAGCAATTTTATAGGTTTGATAAACCTGTATTTTCCTAAAATATCTGAGAAGAGAGCCAGTAACTACAACTTGCCCCATCCCATGCACATTTTGCTCTGTCCTTCCGTTATTGTCTGAGCTGGTAGTGATGCTCATGCAAAGAATTTTATCTTTTGAAGAAAGAATTTTAAATTGTGTATTTGTTGTATAGTGTTGTACATGTGATCCTCTGTGTGTGATATACTTATTGGAAGTAGCTGTCTTCTTCTAAGGCCAAGTCTCCACAGGCTTGAGGCTGCACTTCCTTAATACGTTATTCTCAATGCATTCTCTGTGCTCCAAGATGCTAACACAGCATTTTGCATTGGAATTGAAGCAAAGAATCCTAGTGAGTTCATGACATGAAAATGCATCAAATGGGTTACGTCAATGGAATTCAACACATGCCACATTTTTATCACTATGCTTTGAAGTGTAGCTGGAGCAACCATGGAGATTCCCCAATTTCTTTCTGTTGAAATTGTTGCCAATGGGTCTCAGATCATTTAAAAACACCCTTTGATGTGTTTGTGGCAGCGGGGACTAGCCTACTCCTCATTTTCCTCTACCGAATCACCAAACCACTAAGTGATACAACCCCCAGTGATTAAAACACATGCAAGATCTAACAAAAAAAAAAAAACAGCTAAATGATAATGCCGCAAAGTTTATCAAAATTGCTGACACTTTATCCACTGGTGACCATTTAAATAGTGCTAAAACACATAGAGGTCCCATACGTGTTGCTAACCCAACCAAAAATTTTGTCTGTCCAGAATAGAATAACTATTGTATTAAAAAGTTAGCTCCCCCTTCTCTCGATTTGGACTGAATTGGTTATTATTTTATTATCATACCAATACCAGTCCACCAACCTCCAAGAGCTATATCCATCATTGAAACAAATGAGATGGTTAATGTTGACCACGCAGTAGATGCCATGGTCTTAGCCCCTGCTCGGAGCATCTGGACCAATTTTAGCAAACGCCCATGCCTGTCATCCACTATGGATAAATGCCAACATTCATTAGAGAAGCTGACACCACCTGGCTATTCATAGCAGAATATATCAGCATGACCACATCCCTTAGATACACAAAATCAGATTTATGGTGAATAACAAAATAATGGGACTTTTAGAGCCTAAAATTATATTAGGTTCATTGTTTGTTGCTGACCTTGGAGGAATCTGCACCTGCAATTTATTGGAAGCTGACCTCCTTGGGATTTGCCATTCAGTCATGTTGTTGCCCATTGCATGTCCTTTTTACCATTTTGTGGGGCTCCATGCCATTGGCTACACCAAAGACAATATTATCTCCTGTTTCCTTAAGAAGCGGAAAAAGTTCTGCAAAACGCGTAGAAACTTGGATTACTTTGGTAGTGTGTATCCATGAGGGAGATTACCACTGATATAATGTTCACAAATGTTTTTTATTCTTAAGCACTCTGTTTCATAATGGTATTTAATAAATTAAGTCTTTTTATGTTGATTTGAAACTTATTCAAAATATTGTACTTTTAGGCCCAAAAAGTCCCATTATTTGGTTATTCACCTTGTGTGCGGTTAAATGCCAACATGGCTGTAGGTGGCAGATTATATGTGGTTAGGAAGTGGTAAACGCACAGATTTACAACCGTCCGAGGGCACCAACCCCAAATTACTTGCTGGTTCTTTATATTACCTGGAGGCTATTACCCGCCTATACCCAAATTACCTGCCTATACAATCTGTTCCTTGGACTTCCCGGTTGTGTGACCCTCTGCTATGAAGTCCTATTCATCCATCTGCATTCCACAGAAGTGGAAAATCCTACAGGCAGAAAAAGATTCCACTGTAATGCCCACAGTAGTTTGGAGAACCTGAAACAGTTTCCAGTGACTTCACTTCTCGATTCCCTATGAGGATTTGGATCTGTAGCATCTAACACTTTTTGATGCATTGGCTCTAACCAAAGCTTTCTTTCTGGATGTTGTTTTAGCTGAATAACTGGCAGTCAGTACCTGGATTAGTGAATCTCTACATCTTCAGCATGTCTGTGTTGGCCACTGTACTCATACCCCGTGTGTCCTCTCCTTTGCTTGGCTGTTTATTTAAATTTGCTAACTGGCTTCTCTCTTTCGCTGTCTGAGCTTCCCGCTTCTTTCTTTCTCCTTCGCACGCTGCAGACGATACTAACCTCCTAACGGGCTTTGATATCCCGGATGATACAGAAAAAACAGCTGATGATGAGTTTGATCCTATTCCTGTACTGGTATCCAAAAATTCCCAAGGTAAGAAACGGGAAGACATTCGTGGGTATAAAAGACGATCATAAAGGTATAAAATTTGCGTCTAGCCTTACAATCATCTGGCTTCTTTCTGGCATCCCAGGGGGTTAAACTGTATTTTGTCAATAGGTATTATAGGAAAAAGGAAAGGATGTTGCAAAAGGCACGTTCTACTTTTACTTTATTGACTTTTGTTATATCAAATTGCTATACACTGATCAGCCCAAAAGTAAAACTACTGAGAGGTGAAGTGAATAAATAAGTGGAAGGTGGGATACAAAAAACTGAACATGAACAGTCTGTTATTGATGATAATGTGTTGGAAGCAGTGAAATTAGTCCATTTTAGGGATCCAAGTCACTTTGACAAGGCCAATTTTTTATGGGTAGATAAATGGATCAGTCTATCCCCAAAATGGCCGGGTATCTTGGCTGTTCCCAGTTTGCAGTGGTTAGGACCTACCGAAAGCGGTCCAAAAAAGGGCAAGTGGAATTGACATCAAGGTCATGGATACCCAAGAATCATTGATATGCCATAAATAGGGAAAAGCTAGTCATCTTGCCATATTCCATAGAAGATTTACTAATTTTTGAAAAATAAACCTGGTCGGGATGGACAGATAGAATAGATTTGGATGGATGGACAGCTATAGAGATTGATGGAGATGGATAGATCTGGATTGAGATAGATATGGAGGAGATATAGATATGGATGTATGGACAGATATGGAGATGGATAGATAGATATGGATGGATGGATGGATGGATGGATAGATAGATATAGATATGGGTGGATATATATCTGCATGGCTGCCCTGTTTACTGACAATAGCTACATTGGGCATATGAGCATTAGAATTGGACCATGATGCAACAAAGGAAATTGATATGGTCTGATGAGTAATTTATTTTTTATATTATGTGGATGGCCAGGTGTGTGCGCATTGTTCACTCGGTCAAATGATGATGCACTATGGGAATTGAACAGACCCAGGACAAGTGAAGTGACTTTTAGGATCTACCTACTTAGGACCCCTTCAGAGGTCTGGTGAAGTTCACACCTCAACAGGTCAAAGCTGTTTTGGGGGCACCTACATGGTTAGGCAGGTGGTTGACAATTTTGGCTAATCAGTGTATAGAGGAGACATTTCATCATTTGCTTTATTTGAAAGCCATCACTTGAATGGGAAGGTCACAGATAAAGCAATACAATCCTGAAATATAAAGCAATAAGATAAAGCAATACAATCCAGAAAGGTTCTAATCCTTCCCCACTCTACTTTAGTATTGTTTCTAGCCTGATAGTGGAATTCCTATTTATATATTACATCCTATAATATCTCAACTCAGATAAACTGAAGTTAAGGAAAAAGATTCAATTCTTCTACATCATTTAAAAAAATAAATAAAAAAATAAGTATGCTGGCTGTAATTTACACTTACAGTCATGCCCCCATGATGGGACACTTAAAGCACCAGACTTGTCTTTTTTAGGATCTTTGTGCTTGGAAAATATCTGATGACCAGGAAGAGAAAATACTTCCTTGCTATAGATAGTGTAAGGATGTCTTGTCACCCTTTAGTTTGGGAAAGGTTGGTTAACCTTAAACGAAGTATGGTTTAACCCCTGTATGCCAGATTGTGTTGTATATTAATGCATGCTTTATAACCAATGAAATTAAAGCATGAGTACAGCTAAATCAGATTATAATGTACTGGGTGGATGAATGTGATTTACAACTTGCGCCAGTTTTGTGTCTTTCTCTGGGTCTCCAGTGGCAAGGTTTCTTACCCTCTTGTCTTGTTTGAACTAAACAGTCAGTGCTCAACCCAGACATTTTTTTTAAAGCCGAGAGGGAGGAAATTGTAGGTGGGTGGCTGCCCCTGTATTGTGACCCAACTCATTAGTACCCACCCAAAAACAGCCAGTTGGTTACTAAAGAGTGCCAGGTGGTGTGCCCATCTAAAAGGGGCTCGGGAGAACACTGCAAACGGTTATTTGGTTTACCTCCTATAAGTCTCCATTGTTCTGAATTAAGAAGTCCGTGAGGGCCAGAGCTGGCATTGGTGACTTGCATGTCAAAAAGCAATATATAAATAACCATAGTGGGGAAAGGGAAGAGGGGTCCTTGAACATCAGTGGTGAAAATTAGTGAGTCCAGTCATGGTTGCCATGTTCCTGTAATGTAACTGGCTATTAAATTTTTTGATAACCGATTTGCTCATCTCATCAGAGGGTACATCTCGAAAACTGGAGCCCCAGCTAAGTACCGACTGGCGTGCGCTGTAGTCGGCATTCACCGGTAGCTGATTTGGCTGGACTTGGTGGAAAACGGTGCCTTACTCACAAATCCCATGCTTCCTGCCTTTTTGCACCTTCTGCTCTGTCTCTGTTTTCAACAACCTACTGAATTGCTGTCTCTCCCCCACTTTCCAGGTCCTCACTCTAATAACAGCAGTGGGAACTCTGAGTCCAGCCTACCAAACATGTCCAGGTCTCTACTACTGGTGGATCAACTCATAGACTTGTAAAGTTCACACACTCTAGCAGAATCCTTTGCCCTCCCTAACCCTTACAGAGGAGTAACCCTACATATATATATAAATATATAGATAGATAGAGATATATGTACATCTCTTTATTTTTATTTTCAACCTTCTGTGAACATCAGTGTAGTATGGATCTACTAAGGAGCCTCTGGCTGACTCTGAACACATATCCTTGGCGCCTGTCTCATCTCGTACAAACTGCTTTCTCCTTAATGGATAGAAATCCTGTGGTGTTGAAGAACTGTGTAGTATAAGAGACTGTATGACTGGTGGGAAGATAAAAGAATCTCTATGTGTTTACAGTGTGGGAGTATTGCTCATTGTCTATGTGTTCTTGCTAATACCCTAAAGTCCTTAGATAACAGCCAACCATTGGCCAGTCTCGGAAGAGATTCAGTCTTCATGATGTCAAGATTGTTGGCCACAAACTCTTAAATGCTTTCCTTGTTTTTTTTTTATTATTTTTTCCTTTTTGTTAAACATTTGCTCATGTATACCGATCAATTTTGCAATAATACTTCTCCTAGCTTCCATATTGGGTAAACCGGATTGTATAGCTCGCTTTATTAGTCCTTGGTTCTCTCCCATTCTCCCTGGATTTGTTTTATTTCTTAAGCTTGTCTTTTGGTCCTTGAGAAATGATTTTGTGCACCTTTCTCTAATTATTACATATCTGATAAAAGGGATAATATGTGTCTAGTATGAGTGAGTGAAGGCAAGGCTGGATTCATCTGTGGCTTCAAGCAAGGTGAGACTTTTATTCCTGCCCCTTGCTGGCAAGATAATCTCCAGTTGTTTGATATTGTTGTGGGAATGAGGATATTAAAAGCTGCTCCACTGACTCCCTATCTGTGGATTGTGTGTCATTTACATTAATAAAGTTACATTTGCTTACAGTGTTATTTGCCCTTACCTCTGTGCCCCAGTCCACTGATATTCAGATGTGGTCACTGCAGTTTTGGACTCAACAACTCAGCAGGGATTACCAGTTCATTTACACGGCGGGAAAGGGTGGCAGGTGGGTGGTTAAACTGTTCCTCTACCCTAGCCTTATTGCCTACCCAACCCTAGCCCTATTGCTTGCCCTCAGAGTGAGTGCTTATCTCCTGAATGAGCATGTATTTATTCAGTGCCCCAGGACTACCTAAAGTTAAGCCAGGCATTCATTAAGTGCCCTATCTGCCCCTGTGCATTAGCCCTAAATATATAAAGCAACTTCCCTCCAAGATAAATGTATTTATAATATTGTTTTCTGGTAAAGTTTCTCTATTGACATTTCAGCTGAGTGTCTACAGTGGTTCATTGAAGTTTGTGAATTTATATTATGTCCAAATGTCTGAGCTAAAATATTACCGGATGGATAATGAGAAACCAATTCTGTAAAAGGGTCAACAAATTATTGATAACTTTTTGTATTTATTCAGGAAAATCACCCCCTTAGTGTACATATTTGTGTGTGACAAAAGAATGTGAAACTTTGCTTTTAGAAGAGGTTAAAGGGGCATCTAGTTATCAATCTGACCATTGGTAGATCTTATGGATATGTGATATGGGGAATATTCCCCAGAAATGTTTTAGGCTGGGCGGTAAGAAGCTGTAGGCAGGTGGCAGCCCCTGTATTGTGACCCAACTTTTCAAAATCCACCAAAAACAGGCGGGTGTATACTGAAAAGTGCTGAATGGTGCGAAGAGAAAAAACAGACTGGGGAGAATATGGATATTCCTGACTCAGCTGGGGATTTAGGTGCAGTATTTACTTTTACCATATCTGTAATTGATAGTTCTGTGCTAGCAATGCACTTTTGTCTTTAAATTAGCCTTGAGATCTTCCAAAATATACCGCTTTTCTGACGGTGTGATCTTTTGTTGAGGGTCAAATCTTGAGGAGGAAAACAGTTGACTGGTATAGTCCATACTCTTAAAAAATGATTTTATAACATGGTAAGCATCAGTGTTTTTGGAAATCTCCTTTGTTTGATCTATTATTATTACCCAGTATTTATATAGCGCCAACATATTACGCAGCACTGTACAAAGTCCATAGTCATGTCACTAGCTGTCCCTCAAACAATCTCACCATCTAATGTCCCTACCATAGTCATATGTCATTATTACAGTCCAAGGTCAATTTGGGGGGAAACCAATTAACCTAAACTGCATGTTTTTGGGATGTGGGAGGAAACCCACACAAACACAGGGAAAACATGCAGTCTCGAAGCAGATAGTGACCTAAACAAGATTCGAACCTGGGACCTAGCGCTGCAAAGGCCAGATTGCTAACCCCTGAACCACCGTGCTGCCTGACACACTTCCACAAACGTCTATTGTTAGAATGGATAGTAAAGGTTCAGATTTCTTTTCCAAAAAAAAGCAAAGCTTCTAACATTCATTACTGATTCCCTTTTCATTGATTGAATCCCTATTAATATAACCCCCAAATGAACTAAATAGAGCTTCACATACTTTTGTCACAAAAATCTGGACATTTTTCTCCAGTTATTACGGGAACAAGTTTAATGTTTTTGATGCCTTTGTTTTATCAGCTCTCATTATCTAGTTTTAGGACTTATACACAGATATACACAGGGGTTCACAAACTTCAAAGCACCACTGAATGGATCAGGAGCACAGAGTTGAATATATATAACACCATTACATGCGTTTCTATGCAATCCAGAAATCAGGTGATCATGATGAAATATTTCCATTAAGGTTTTTTAATATGAAAAGTAACCCCCACATCCTCTATAATTGCTATACAAATGAAGAAACCTTTCATAAGATAAACATGGAGGCTGCCAATGATGTTTCCTTCTGAAAATAATGATAAAAATACTTGGCGATAAAATCCTGACTTTCCTGATCTGAATACTTGTTACTGGTCATTAAATGAAGCCTGGTGAATAACGAAAACACCCAGGAAAGTAGCATTTTCAAAAGGAAGTCGTCATTGACCTTACCATATACTTATCTAATAACCGGTTTCCTTTAAACTGAAACCTTATGGTCAGATTTTTTTTTTAGATTTGATCAGCAAAATTTACCAAAAGCCATATAGAGCATTGGCCCACCTAAAAATATCCACTCACGTGGGTTCTCGAGTTGTTGGTAAGTTTTAATGAACCAAACAAAAGTTGTTGCTGAGCCAAACAAAACATTATTGCTGAGCCATATTTATGTAGAAAATGTTTTATTTTGTTGTTCCTATTAAGTGATTAAACTATGAGGTTAGTTTTCCTTTAAATCATTGTCTGTTGTGGTCTTTAGAAGTCTATGGTGGTCTTAAGAAATAAATGTAGATGTGTTTTTTTAATATTCTATAAAGGCTGGCATGTTAAATATTTAACAAAGATAAAGATGGGCCAATTCCTAATCCAGGAAAAAACAAGTTGAGCAGTCGGATCGTGGATATCATTTTCTAGTGCAGGTTGGAAAATTAAAGCTCTGTTGGTTGCTGTTGGTGACCCCTTGACTTTTTTCCCTCTTTTTGTAATTGTAGTACTCAATCCACTCCCAGAAACCAGCAGGTTGATGGTGTAGGTTGTGTCTGGGACTCTGGCTCTGTCTGGTGGGTTCAACCTATTTCTAAACTTTAGGAAAAATACAATGTTCAATACATAGGGTCTTCCGAAAGGGGGGGAAAAAAAACAAACGTTTCTGCAATGTTGATAGATCAGCTACCTGTGCAAAAATCGCTGTTTTTTTTTTCAGACACAGATAATGGGGGGAAGCATAGGTGAACTGTAACTTGCCATTGAAAAGCCATCTTGCTTTAAAAAAAAAAATTCAATGGAACTATGGCAATGAAAATGCTCAATTTCAATACATAGCAGATTTGCATTACTTCCAATGCACATTTCTGTGTATAACTGTGTGCAGCCCATTGCTGAAGGGTGATATTTGATTAACATAATGGCTGCACCGCACAATCTTATTAATATGTGAATGCATTTGGAGATTATCCTTGGTCTGAAAAATGTATTACAAGAGGGTGCTGAGAAGTTCCTGGCTTTGCCCAGAAAGAAGTGAGCCAGAGTTATGAAATAACACATTTATTCAACATATTCCCCCCTGAGACTGATGCACTTGGGTAGTTGCAGCTTTTCTGGACCAGTCAAAAAAAAGTCCTTTGGTTGGGCCGCAAACCAGCTCTCAGCAGCATCTTTCATGTCAGAAATGTCCTCAAAAGGTTGCCCCTTCAGGTGTTTCTTCAAATTCGGAACAAATAATAGTGCGAAGGGGCCAGGTCAGGTGAGTAGGGGTGATGGTGGACCAATTAGAAACCCAGAGTGTTCTATTTGGCAGCCACAACATTGGACCTGTGCGCAGGTGCATTGTCCTGCAAAAAAAGATCCCTTTGGTCAACTTTCCACGGTGTTTCATCTTAATTGCCTCCTTCAGCTGGTCCAGGAGGTAAGCATAATAGTGTGTGGTGATACTAGAGCCCTGAGGTAGGTAGTCCACCAACAGAATACAAAAAAGGGACGCCGTGACTTTTTTGCCCAATTTCTGGGTTCGGAACTTCTTCAGCCACGGGGACCCTCTGTGGCACCATTTCTTTGACTGTTCCTTGGTTTCAGTATCATAGATGTGGAGCCAGGTTTAATCCTCAGTCACTAACCTAGCTAAAAAGTCCTGTGCAGCTTCAAAATGGGCCAAAACAGCTTTAGATGCTTCAACTCGTTCCTTCTTCTGATCATTGTTCAAACATTTCGGCACACACTTCGCTGAAAGCTTGCGCATGTCTAGGATAGTGGTGATAACAAACCCAACACACTCTCGTGAGATGTCAAGTATCTGGGCTTTCTTTTTTGCAGATATTCGCCGGTCCTCAATAATCAGCTCATGGACAGCATCGCAGGTTGCCGGGTCAGTTGAGGTTGGGGGGCGCCCACTGCGGGGCTCATCTTCAACGGTGAAATGCCCGGTCTTGAAACGAGATATCAAGGAATGACAGTGCTGTAGGAAGGACACTTCTCCACCAGTGTTTGTGACATCTCAGTGTGAATGTCCTTTGGTGACTTTCCCTGGAGAAACAAAGACTTCATGACGGCCCGTAACTCCAACGACGTGAAACTTGCTTGTACCTCTGCCATCACAGCTTCTCACTTAAGGAAAAAAACAGTTTTAAGAATCACAAAGACCTGATATTTGCACAGTTACATACTAAGATATTAGGCTGTCATATGCCCCCACACTCATTTTTCTATTTCATCTAGAAGGGGGCAAAGCCAGGAACTTGTCAGCACCCCCTTGTATAGACATTAACTGGTCATAAGGAATACACATGCATTAGATCATGCATCCCCCAGGAGACTATATACTCCAGATTATATTCTTTGAAACAGAAGACTCCTTTACAAGCCAGAAGCTATCTCAACAAAAAAAATTAGACCTCCGAAGTCCGTCACAAATCCTTATGATCTTTGGTTAGTGAGGTGACTTTTCCCAAAGACGTTTTCAGGTTTTGGAAGATGCTGACAGTTTTGTCCTCTGGCCATCTATTCCTCATAAACATATTGGTGAGAACTCGACACCAGTGGTCTCGGTTCCTCTCTCCAAGGACAGAAAGGACAAGTCTGTTTGGCACTGGCTGTTGGGTTCTACATAAATTCTTTTACTTTAGAAAGGATGCATCAGGAAGAATATCCAGAATATCGGGCAATTCCAGCTCCATTCTATTGCATTCTGAGAATTAATAATTGCAGGCGTGTGGGAGTTACAGTATCTCAGCATGACCAATCAAGATGGCTAAAGATCGTCTCTAGGAAAAAAGCAGAAGATGGTGCACTACAACACAGGGTGAGTATCGGGGGTTTCGTTCTATTTCAAGATTTGCCCCTGATATCAACAAAGGATTGTATATATTATCCAGTGAATATGATGCTAATGAAAGCTGTCAGAGACTGGACATGTTACGGGATATTGTCAGACACATTTATAGGAGTTTTTGTTGTCTGGGGACATGCTTCAGGAAACCATCAAAGACTGGAGATCAATCCTTTTGCAACCCCTTTATGGACTAGTTCTTGCTATGTTCCTATTGGCTTTGAGAACACACATCCCCAAATGTCTCCAGTCACTCGGCTCCCCATACCAATACACTGGTTCCTAAGGAGCCAGCATTTGTACATCTTATTTCTCACTGCCGTCCCTATTTATTCTCAATGGGTGGCTACAGGTAAGTTGCTGCATGTAGCATCTTACTCCAAAAAAGTAACCACACCACAACTTCAACTCAAGTCTTGAACATAGGCTTTAAGTTATTTTTTCTAAGCAAGGTCTATAATGAACAGAACAGAATGAACAACACAGGAAAAAGTGTAAAAGATAAAAAAGGTGTCCTGTGTGCATCAAAATTCAATAGAGATCTGTGCAGATTGCCATTTACATATGATGTACATAATTCTAAGTACGGAGGTGAATGGGGATCATAATCGCTCGGGAATAGTTTGGTAGTTTTGGAAGTATTTTGCATAGAATTTCATTCTATTTGTGTGTAATACTGGCTGGCTGCACCTATGATAACCTGCTACTGTACAAGTGAAAAACTGCAATGGCATAGGGAGAATCACACTTTTTAGCCAAAGAATCCTTCAAGCATTGTAGTCTTTTCCAAGTGAAACATATGCTGCAAAGTAGCAATTGCCTGGTTTTAGATAGGCACTCATATAATAGCTGAAACTAGGCAGCAACGAATATTTGGAAGATGTACAAAGAGGAAATGGATCAACACAGAAAGCCTGTTTGACATTTTAAAATCTTTAAAAATTTCATGTAGGTAATGTATGTCCCAGGCATCTATGTAAAGAATGTAGCTGCCCCCTGAACAGCAGGTGCAAATTCTGCTTTTGTATTGTTATAACATTTCTGCTATAGCTGTAGAGCACTTTGCACACATATAAACATGAGCTAAAACTATCAAAGCTACAAAAAGCATTGTAAATATGTCTGATGATAAATATGATTTATAAAAAAGAATTTAAAGTGCCTATAAATTAAAGTAAGTAAATTTGCATTCATGCACATATTATTATTACACAGTATTTATATAGTGCTAACATATCACGTAGCTTTGTACAAAGTCTATAGTCATCTCACTAGCTGTCCCTCGAAGGAGCTCACAATCTAATGTCCTTACCATAGTCACAGGTCTTTAACACAGTCTAAGGTCAATTTTGGGGGAAAGCCACTTAACCTATTTGCATGTTTTTGGAATGTGGGAGGACATCAGAGTATTTGGAGGAAACCCACACACACACGTGGAGAACCCGCAAACTCTTGCAGATAGTGTCCTTGCAAGAATATATCCCTAAAGGTAAAGCTATATCCAGACACAAGAAGTGATGAGCTTTCTTGCAATAGTATCACAACCTAGGATTCCCTACAAATGGCAACTTAACTTGGCAGACATCTGTATTGACTACAGATAAGAGCATCAAACCATTATGAATAGGTCAACTTGCTGAACATGGCTGGTTCTTTGCACGATCATTTGCGGTATAGACTTATTTGTAGATATGTGTGGCATTGATAAATAATACTGGACAAATCTCTCAGGTAGCATCACCTGAGAATTATTGTGGACAGTCACTGGCGGGTTATAAAATAAACTGGATGCAGAAGAAAAGTTAACCAACTTGTCCTTCATTGGGCTACTAGAAATGTAAACATTTGGGGGCAGTGTGGCATTTAGACTGGTAAAACAAGATATTGCAGACGATTTCCCTTTATGCAATAAACGGTCTTGTTTAATACATAATTCCACTTCAACTTCTGCCCACAAGCTTACTTTAATAAAGACCATTCACTGCTGCTCTCTGTCCTTGTGCTAGGTGATTGGTGTTGTATCCCCTTCTACTGAGCTTAAAGCGGACCTAAACTCAAAATTTTTACTTTATGGTAGACAACCATTTTATATGAAGTAAAAATTATTTATTTTAAAACAGGGTGCAGCGCTGCCCCTTTCTGTTTTGATCGCCACACAATGGAAGCGCAAAGCCTTCCAGGATACCAACGTCACGCATCCCGGGAGGCTCTGGCTACCGCTGTCATGCATGCACAATGCAAGATCGGGTGACGTGTGAAGAAGAACCCGGAACAAGATGGTGGCCCCCGGGCCTAAGACAGATACCTGAACAACGCGGGACCCATTTGAAGAAACTTCCTAATGGATCGATGGATCTTCGTGATTAAAGGTAAGTGTGTTTTGTTTTTAATTTAGTTGCATTTTAAGGCCAGGCAGCCTGTAGTGGGTCGGCCTCCTGGGCCCATCCCACAGGCTATGCACAGCACAGTGATGACACCAGTACTTTTTCAGGTTAATATATAAATTTGTAAAGACATATTTTGTATTGGATGTAGAAGCCAGAGACAACCTATCTAATAGCATCGCAGAACCATGGTAAAATATCAAACATGGCTTCCACCGTATGTTCCACCGTATGGATGGCTCTACTTTGCATGGAAGATACTTATGTGGCCTGAATCTTCTTTTTTGCTATGAAAAGTATTTAAATATGTATGTGTGTGTGCGTCTTGCAATATCAGTGTATTCTTTGATTGTGCAGATGTCCCTGAGAAAGTTGCATCTCTATCCGTATATTCACCAAGGTCAATGTGACCCATCTCTGTATGTCTATAGGAACCGCTTTCTCTGCCATGTATTAGTTTTTGATGTCTTTAAAAAATGTCCTCCAAGCCTACAAAGTCTGTGGGCTCCTCCTCTGTATTCCAAATTTCTACCCGTGTTCAATACACCGATCTATAATCTTCTGTATTGTATAAAAAAAAAAAAAAAAAACATTCTCTTCTGGAGAACATTTATCATTACCTTAGGAAAAAATAAAGAAGTGAATTTTGACTTGTGTGTGTATATAAATATATATATATCTTTGTTATTTTGTTCAATGCTCCTCATTCCTCCAGCTAGAATTCCCTCATTTTTCTCCCAAGTTTTCCCAGGAAGGGTAAAATGTAGAGAAAAAGACCACATGGCGTTTCCAACCTGCTCATTTCCTGATTGTATAATAGAATTCAATCTATTTCTGTGAATTAAAGTATTTTAAAGAATGGTTTCTAGCCTTTGATTTCTCTTCTTGTCATCCACGTGAAAGTCTTAAAAAAGGAAACATCTAATTGGTTTGTAAAAATGATGTAACGTATCTAATTGTAGCTATTTTGAAATTAAGTCCCATGAATATTTCATTTCTGTCTACAGCCAACTAGATTTTTGTGTAGCTACTAAAAAAAAAATATTTTGTGTTCCTTGTAATAGCACCATTTTTAATTTCAACTGGGGAAGCCACAAAATCCTCTGCCTCTGGCCCTATGATTGGCTTATGAACTCCTACAATCAACTTTATTATTAATATTAAACAGGATTTATATAGTGCCAACATATTAGTACTGTACATTAAATAGGGGTTGTAAATGACAGACAGATACAGATGGTGACACAGGAGGAGGAGAGGACCCTGCCCCAAAAAGCTTACAATCTAAGAGGAGGGGAAAGTATCACACAATAGAAGGGGGATATGGAATGGTGAGAAGTAGTGAGGGATTAGGAGACAGAAGAAGATGGGTAAGCAAGTTTAAAAAGATGGGTTTTGAGTGCACTTTTAAAGGGAGAGAAGGTAGGAGCAAGCCAAATAGGACGAGGGAGACTATTCCAGAGAGTCGGGACAGCTCTAGAAAAGTCTTGGAGCCGTGCGTGTGATGAGGTTATGAGTGAGGAAGTCATTAGTAGATCATTGGAGGAGCGAATAGCGATAGTTATGTATGCGGGGCCTAAACCTTTCTCCATGCCATGGAGAGATTTGAAGTAAATGACTGCTATGGTGGATTCTTTTGGGTTGTCAGTGCTTGTACGGTCTCTCTGTATCCTACTTCCTTTAATTTTTTTTCTAACCTAAGCCTAAACTACTGCTTTTCATCTTCTGGATTACAAATCTGTCCTGCTATACATAATACAAGGTAAGAATTGATGTGAAAACATGTGAGCACACTCTTCCTTTTATTACATTGGGTGTTACCATTAGAGTTTTGTGAGTTATCTTTGAGTAACATTTGTAACAAATTGGTCTTTTCCTCTCATGTGAATGAGAAGGTGATTGGTTACTGTGTGTAAGTATTAGGGTATTTGTTGAAGTGTGAAAATGTGTTGGATTCATTATCTGCTCAAAGCAATTCTTTGCTGCCATTGGCGGAGTATCAGTTTTGCTTTACAGAATGTCCTCCTCATTTGCATTGCTCAACAATGAATATTGGAGAGGACATCTGTAGACTGCAAAGCAGAACGTCAGCCTGTACATAGAATAAATAAATCAAGTAAAGATCTAAAACAGCCTTAAAGTATATGCCCAGCCATTTTGTTGTATAGACGTGGTGGGATTAGAACTCATGGTCAGGTTTGCTGCTGGCTCTATCAGGGTTCCTTGTCCTGCTGAAAACATTTTACTAACTAGAAAGTGAAGGGAACTCTCCAACACCAACCTCAGCCCACATCAACTCAATAGAAATCCATTTTTTTATTAAAATGTGATAATGGCGTTTACATAGTAGCTCTAAACTAACTCCAGATCCCAGTTTTAGAACCCAGCCAGGGCCTGGGTCATGTTGAAGCTGTGCGAGCCAGGCAATCTGGACGAACTTTCTGATAAGTATTGCAGAGCAGCAGTTTAGGTTGTAGGGCAGCAGGGGATGGAATTCTCTTTAGCATATTAAGGGAATATGTTCTGAAAATGCCTGATCTTTCAGTGGGGTCTAAATTATTTTACATTTATTCCACAATACCCCACAATAAAGGGTCCCATAGCAGTACTCACCCTCCCTATTCTTCAATGTTGCATTTTTTTTTCTCTGGTCCCAACTACAGTTCTTATTGTAGGCGGCAGAGCATTCGGCATCGTCCTTCTCATGTCATGTTTTAAAGCTGTCCTGGGCAGAGAATGATAGAATTAGCACCTACATCATTACATCCTCCAGAGCAGGTTATGTTTTAATCTCTTTAAATATATTGCAAAACCTAAATGTATGATCTGTCAAATAGGGTTAATAATGCTTTTGTAATTGGGGCTACAGAACAGGATCAGAGAGTTTCCAGTTGGCTTTGTAATGAGATGACGTAGTAGTCCTCAAATTCTCGAGAAATTTGCTGTGATTTTTGGTCAGCAAAAAGCAGTGACCTCAAATAGAGTTTGCATTTTTTTAAACCGGAAATAATAACCATTTCAGTTGGTTTTTGCCATAATTGATAGGGGCCTTTGGCAAAGCCATGGCAATTAAAGCCCAACAAATTGGTCAGGTTAATATGGGAATACTGATGGTGTATAGAACAAAGTGATGAATAGGATGTTTTATGGGCCAAATGTGCATGCTTTCTGCCTTATATCTCATTTCCTCTCAAGGCAATGCTGGTCAGATGTGACCATGTGCCACCCAAAGTAAGGAGAACAATAGATGTACATTTATGTTTCTTAGCATCCCCACATTACAGTGGAAACCACGCATCTCTACGTGCAGACAGGTAGTCGGAGTGATTCCCAGGAAGTAGATGGTGAGTTCAGGCAGCTGTACAGCTACAACCAATTTTAGTTATGCTTAGTTAGGTTTTGACTTTGTAAATTTGCTTTGTTCAGTTATGGGTTCAGTTGGCCTTTAGGTAACTCATAGCCGTAAATGTAATTTTAATGCAGTGTGAACAGTTAAGAAACTTTATTGCTATTTGAAGATCACTTTTGATTTTTCCTGATTCTGCCCATTTGTGTGTTTGAAGTTTCAAATCTAAATTACCCTAAAAATGTGTTTCTTTTTCTTTTTCTAGGAGTCCTTCAAGGTGCCCATGCTTTCTCACTAGGGAATGATGGAACACCTAAAGGTCCTGGTGCTGCCCCTCCGCCTACTAATAACACTGATATTTTAGAGTTAAAGGATGAATGTCCATCAAAAGGTCCATCCAGTTGCAGTTCTTTTCATAGCAGTGAAGGGGAAGGTATGGACCCTGAGACTGACCTGTTGGATTGCAGTGGATCAAGACCACTTCTAATGGAATCAGATGAAGAAGACGGTTCTAAAAAGCCCAAGGAAATCCCATTTGTTAAATCTCCAGAGGAGCTTATTTCTAGCCAGATGTCCCATATATATAAACCAGAGAAAATCAACCAGGTGGGCTTTAATGAAGAAGTGGATGTCTTTGCAACTGCTCCATTTAGAAGTTCCAGGGTTCTACAGGATGATTCTGATATATTCACAAATGCTCCATTTGTAGCCAAGCCCAATGCTGTTTTGAGCCAGAAAGAAGAACCTGACATCTTCCTTAGAGCTCCATTCACAAGGAAAATAAGTGTTGAAGAGACAGATCCTGCTGCCCTATCTCAAGCTCAATCATCTCTCAAAGGGCTTGAACTTTCATCAGCAGCTAATTCCACATTCCGAAACACAGACTTGATAACGGGAGGCGCTTCCATAAAGACTTCATACACTACTGGAAACCTGTATGCACATTCCAGCAGAAGCAATGAGTCACCTGAGGCCTCTCTTTATCTAAATGCTTCCAAGGACCCACACAGTGCAGAGAATCACAGGATCCCCGACCCTGAGGCAGCCCAGGAGGTCGTATTTGGGACTGTGGTTACAAAGCCATTCCGCCCTCAGTCTTTGTCCAAATATTCCCGTCACTACAACCCTCAAGATGTCCAGCATGTTGAAGCACAGCCTATTGCTGCTTATAAAGTTGTATCTCATGTTGCAAAAGCCTCTGTGGCTGGATCGGTTCCCATCAATCAAGTCACCTACAGAACTTCAGACATCTCAAGTGCAGATCCATTTGGCTCAGCTCCATTTCCTGCCAAAGCTGGAAGACAAAATCCATAAAATATGATCTATAGTTTATGCTTTGTCTCTTAGAATTCCCCAAACATTCATGCCTGGAGTTACAATGCACTTCTTATTAATGCATTAATCCTTTTTGTGTTCACACCTTTTGAGCACCTCACTGAAGTGCACCAATCACCTCGAAATCAGCCACAAGAATAGGCGTATGATTACAGGAAACTTACACTGGTGGTTTCCTCCAGACTCCAAACCTATAAATGGCTTCATGTCTACATGTGTAACCAATTTCCTGGGTGTAGTTACATCTGTTTGGTAACACAAGTAGGAAAAGCATTACGCTAGAACTTTTTTCTAAACTTGATTTGAATGAGGTCAGCCTTTATTGTGAATATTCATGCAGATCAGAACATCAACTGCATTGCCTTTAGGTCTCAACTGACATTTGGTGCAGTTGGATCTCCTGATTTCATGGGAGTGCACAGATTTCTACAGCTACCATTCAAATATTGCAGTGTTGTGTGAAAAAGTAGCTGTATATAACTATGAGACCAACATGCTGCTTGGTGACCATGTAGGAGTGCATACACCTTTCTCTGAGTTCCTATTTCCAATTTTTTTAATGGAAACCGGTTACAGCTAATACCTGGTACAGTTGAGAATCCCATCATAAAGAAGATCTTAGGGCAGGCATGTCATTGTATCTGATGTTGCAGTAATGTGATTTTCCCGAACATGAGTACAGATTTAGAGTTGGAGGATGGGGAGCCTTGGCTGTGAAAGATGGTAGCTATTCTGACCGGTTCCCTTTAATCCATGGTTGTGTACGGGTTAATGCGTTAATGACCTATGATTTATTTTTTTGTTCTATATTAAATTGTGTTTAGTTCAGTTTGTTTTGAAACCTTAGAAATTGAGGTGCCTTATTTATGGAGATGAACAATCTTGTCCTGCCGTGCAGTGCCTGGTATTAAACTCTTCCTATACAAATCTCTAAAAAGTCTTTAGAAATAAAAAATTTATAGGTTACAAAGGACCCATTTACCAGCTTCGGCAAACATGAGGACTGATCCTTCATCTCAGCCTTAGCTTTTTTTTTTTTTTTATTTTAATGAACCTTTATTATATATTTCTTTTAACTCTTTATTTTTCTGCCTGTTTCATATTGTACTTCCCAATGCATTGGGAAGCACTTGAAGAGAAAGGCTACAAGAACTTTCTAAATGTCCACCGCTTTTCCTGTGGACCACAAGTCTTTAAAACATAAATTGCATTTTGCTTAGGTCAACTGCTGAGAGTTTGAGAATGGAAAATAGAACTCTCAAATCTCACATGGATCCTTATAGATTTCTAGGGCTTCAGTAAGGAGATATACAAACCCACGACATGCCTGTGACAGATTGAACTTGGCTTCTCAGCTTGTATTCTGGAATCTGCTAAAGCAAGTGTATATGTCTATGGATATTCCACCATATGATATGATATGATATAAAATCTATGTGCTTGCTAGCTGATTCTCCATAGGAATAAAAAAAACAATACCTGAAGCTCCCAATGTCTTATTCATGTAGGAGTTCCAGACAGAAGAACTTAATCATTGGATCTCTTCACAAAGAAAAAGTGTTGAATAGCCTTCTGCCACATCTCATGCATGTCTCAAGGGTCTTGACGTTGCATCTTCAGGGCTAAAACCCTGGCTCGCTCTAGCTAAAAGAGAAAAAAATAAGCTATTTCAACTAGATGAGGGTTATGTATATAAAAAGAATGTTAAGGAATTGCCTCTGTTATCCAAGCATCAGAAACGCGACAACTGGAGTACAGCTGCTATGTGCAATACTTTTGGCATTTCTTGAATACAAATACCTTGTGTGGTGCATTGACTTAATATTTAGAAATCAAAAGGGACAACTTGGTAATTATGGGGAACACAGACGCTTTCTATAATGATGCAAATTATTGTATTGCCAGATCTTGCAGGATCATTGTAAACACCCCCAGTTTGTATACACACCTTTCCAATTGTCCTTAATAAATTGAATCTGGCCTTTATGAAAATAAATCATGGCATCTCATTGAAAATTACCTTTGCTGCTTGGCCTTTTCTAAGGTCAATAAATCTGGTTGGCCTGGTGGTTCTGGGCTTGCATATTATAATTGCTCTTGCATTCCTGCAGTAATTATGGCATAAGCATTCCCATTTCTGGTACTTATTCAATGCAAGTGCAGCCTCCCTTGCGGTGATCTTGTAAGCAGTCCCAAAGGGAGACAGCAGGGATTTTTTTTTTTTTTTTGCAGTATTAATTTCTCTTTTACTGCTGTATTTAGCTTACATTCAATGATTTAGGCTGTGTACACATGTGCAGTAGTTGTTGTTGGAAAGGATCTTTCACGACCCTTTCCAATGACAAAAGACTGAATGAGGTCTGTACATACAGCACCGTTCTGCTCTATGGAGAGGGGAGGGCAGGAGAACCACAGAGCGGAACCCCGCTGTGCTCTTTCCCCTTCACTTACATTATGATAGTTCCTTGTTCGTGGATCCGCCAGGACGGACAAGGAGCGCTGTACACCTGCTAGATTCTTGTCCGATATCAGCCCTGAGGTGTTTATCGAACGAGAATCATCTGATGTGTGTATGTAGCCTTAGTTAGTCCTGCCATATAACTTGAATGGTGGCTGCCATTGCTGACTTTTCCATGGAGAATGCTAGTTCATGATAGTTTCGCTTCAATATGCTATGAGTATCTTACCTATAGTATGTTAAAGATTTGTAACACTAATTTACAACATATCTGTTACTGCAAAACATTGGAACCAGGCACCAAAAGAAGTCCAGCAATGGTAGGTCCCATACTTTCGTTATAACAGAGTCATTTTAAACCAGATGAGATCACTAACGTATGGTACTAAAGGAGTCCCATTATTCTTAAATTGGCCATATATTAATTACAATTTTCATAGATTAGATGTTAGATTTAGTAATAAATGTTATCTCACAAAAATCTATTAAAAGCTGGCCATACTCTGGTCAATCTAGCCATAAGGAGGTGGGGTTGAGGGGGTTGCAGATTACAACATCATAGAAAGTTGATCTGCTGCATACAAAACATTTTTTACCCAAAAAACATAATAAATAAACACGTAAAAGTTGGGCAATATTGCAATGGGCCATTTTAACCCCTATTTGTTGGTATGTTTGCAGGCTCGATGTGGACAAAGTTGATTTGTAAACAGCGGTGTTTGTGCTTCCCTTTCCCTGCCCTTTTCCATCTCTCCCAAGTTGTGGTGGTGAATCCAATGGCATACCAAACAAAGCCCGTATGAGATGATTTTTTAAAATGTGACAAATTATCTGCTGCTGTATTTAAAAGGAACATGAAGTGAGAAGCAAAATGGGGTCACCATTGCTGACCTCTTCTCAACAATGGTAGCTAAATGGCTGGCTCTGTTTTCAGTATTTCAAATAACTGACCTAGAATGAGCATTGGATAGATTGGAGCTGAAGTGTGACGTCATGAATCGTCATCCACATAAGAGCCGAGCAACAATCGTTTTTAGAAGGATAGCAAGCAATGGCAGCCTCCATTTACACATGCTGATACTGGAAGCTGCCCTTGCTGACCTTATTCTATAGACTGCTATTTTCCTGCATGGAATGCTGATCTTGTGGTGTCCGTAGTCTCTGTCACACCTGAAACAAGCCTGCAGGTAACTGTGTGACAGGTTGTGGTAAATACCTGAGCTACATGCTCATTCTGGGTCAGTGGTTCCAAACGCATTAAAGGCCAAGGATCAGAAAACCAAATAGGCAAGCTGTATATCATAGAACCCGGTCCACAATGGCAGCTTAGCTCTCAGGGACAGGTCCACACGTTTGCTTCAAGAATAAAAGAAAAAGTGAAATCATGTTACAAATTCATTTCTGTCTTCCAAAGTGATACTAGCCCAGGCACCAAGTTTAAAAATTCCCATCAATTTCTGATGTTAACAGCTGAAGTCTCTTAAAACTCTGATGTAGGGCTTGGCTGACTCATTTGCCTTTTTAGCAACATCAGGCTATAACATATCTCTATTTCAATATCCTTACATTTGTTTCTGACAATCATCCCCAGATTAGTTTCTTTCTTTGCTATCTACTTATTGCAGTCCGCATGCTCTGCTCTCTCATCACATATATTAACTAAAGTCAAATCTTCTACTTCATGAGCATTTTCCTCTGCTATCTTTCTCATTGTAAAAAAAAAAAATGCACTGTTGCACTGTAAATAAATGACCATCTGAGTAGATCTTTGAGGCTCAATTTAGATCTATGAGATGCATAAATGCAGCCCATTCAAACTGAACTGGCTGCCAACTTACCCTAATAAGAATTTTTCCTCCCACAAGCATGTTCTGTTTTGTGGAGCCATTCAAAACCAATATTGGCTCATGTGCTGGTGGCAGTACCATACGAGTGACCAAAGCTCCCAGATCTAAATGGGCCCTAAGGGCCAATATCACCGAAGACATATTTGTAGCAACTTATCATGAACAGAGAATGATCAGAGTAAAATCCTTTTGTTGGATCACAGAAGTCAGTGTATTTTTCTGTATTGACTGGCTGCTTCTTTTACCTTTGTTTGAGCCTCCTATAAAAAGACTGGCATGTTCCATGACAGGTGCACTTTACATGCGCAATACAGTGCAGTTAAATAAAACACAGCTAACTTGCAATGATATCCAAGTGTAAAAATCAGTGTTCAGAACCCGGACTGTTATATACAGCGATGTGATAAGGTTCCGTGTGCTTAGATCAGCTTGTACTGTACATTCAGGTGTTATTTATTAATCAGGGGTCTCCCCTTATACAGGGACTCTTGACTAAAAGTGCCTAAAAGAACTGTTCCTCTTGGCAGCCGCCATCTCCCTTTCCTGCACTAAGGACGCAAGGGATTCTATTTAATTCTTGTAAGTGGACGGTTTGTCTTTTGGTCACCTTTGATCAAGGGGCCGAGGTTGATGTCATTTATGTTCTGTTCGTTGGCTTTTGTATTTGGAAAGATGAATTGTGTCTCTGTTACTTCACTAGAAAGACCTGCATGAGAAATAATATGGCTGCCGTTGTTGACCTGTGCCACCGGTCCGTTTGTTCCCGGCTTAAGCAAAGCCCAAGCAGGCATGTAGGCGGTGAAATCAGAGCTCTGGATTTGCATGCTTTGTCCATTTTTCAGTAATGGACCCCCTCTCCAATATCTGTTGTTCTTTTCCCTAAAGGGTATGTATAGCCTGAGCTTTTTATTTTTTGTTTTTTTGGGAGAGTATGAAGAAATTAGGACTTGCTAAGTCCCTTCTGGGAAGCAACATCTTCTCAGATCTGGTGAACAATGGGCCACCATGGGAGACACCTGTTAGGTGGCAATTGATTCTGAGGGCAATTCCGCTACCAAATAGGACAAATTAAAGAATAAAATGACCCTATCATGGGAGGTTATGAAGGCTGACGATATTTACATCTGTCATGCTTTTGCAGTTATAGAGAAAGAAAGTCTTCCAAATATGCTAAATGCTCTAGGCAGTGATACCAGTCCAGGCACCAATTATACAATGACTCCTCCATCAATATGCCATGTGTGCAGCTAAAAACAGGTGAATGCCATCTCCTCGACTGTTCTATTTTCTTATTTAGTGATAGGCAGATAAATCAGCCAATCAGGGTTCTCGTTTGTATGAACAATTTCATGGGGCTATAACTTATCACTATATAAAAATCTTTAGGATTATTCTGACAATCAGCCCTGGAATGAGCTGTATAGAGATGAGGAGTTCTGATTTGGGTCAATGATGAAGGGCAGGCAACCACCATTTTCCAGTGTCCAGCACTGGCAGCCCCCTTATTTATCTTAAGAGTCATTTTATTCTAAAAATTAAAAACGTTTTGGCTATGCATATCCTTAAAATAAAAGGTCAGCAATATATAAGTCTTCACTGCTAACCTTTTTTCTGAAGATACTGGTTTGTTGTCATCTGGATTAAATGGTTCCATTGCTTTGGTTTGCAATGGAGGTTAGGAGTCCTGACTTCACTTCCTGACTTCACTTTTCAAAGGCTCGTTCCCAGGAACCCAGCTCACTGAGACCAGAGACAGCCAGGCATCTATAAATTCAGGAGGTCAATAATGGCAGCTCTCCTATTTCTCTGTAAGGGTTTCCTTTCACTGAAGAGCTCCAGTCCCTGCTTACAGCGTGTGATCCCAGAGATACTTCTAGAGCCAGAACCTTCATCTGTCTTCTTGTACCGGTTTAAAGTGCTGCTCCCCTGTATTACATAAGGGGAAAAATGACTTGTGGTTAAAAATAAATTCTCCTTCACATGACTAGAATCTGTCTCCTGCTTTCTTTGGTCTTAAATCATACACACAACGCATTTTCCTGATCTGTTACAATTTCACATAACACAAAAATAAAAATAATTATTATATTGATATTCCGTGACAACTGAAAGGAATATTCTCCTTCCTTATCAAGAATCAACCTGTATCGGCACTGTACATGAAAAAAAAGTCTGATAGGAATCCAAGGGGCTATAAATAAAAAGTCTCAATCTGATAGTCCAGTGCCATATTTTTATTTTAAGGTTTTGAAATCTTGATTGTTTTAATAAGAGGAAAGTGTTGTTTCCTGATAACCAGAATTGTAACACAGCCCTATCAGAAATTTCTGGACTCCATAGTCAGTACACATCCTGGGCTCCCCTTCTTCATGCCTAAAAGTTTCACTATTGCAAAAATCACGCTTTTTTAATCAAACATTACCCCTCATCCTCCCCTAATGGTGGCCCTGGGCCCTTTTCTATGGACACAAAATTGACGATCAGAAGTTCTATCTATATGTAAAGAGTAATTGTTATAATTGGAAGTAGTGTATGCAGCTACTTACTGTTACTTTTGAAAAATCAGGGGAAAAAAAAAAACAACTGATCTGCAGTGTTTACTATAGTGATCAAAACTATTGCCTTATAATAATAATAATAATAATAATAATAATAATTGCCTTCTCCATAGGCTCCTATAAAGTGGTGATCAGGTCTGATTTATCAAAGCTGTCCAAGATTGGAGAAGATAGACTATCATGGGGGGGTCCAGCAAACCTGGAATGGATTTCTTAAAATTTTTTGCTATTTGGCAAAGATTTTCAGTCCTGACCTTATCAATCTCTAGGTTTCCTGGATCACCCAGGTTATCTCATAACAGTCTATCTTCTCCAGTTTTGGAGAGCTTTGATAAATCAGGCCCAATGTGCATTAGAAGCTGCACCAAGTCAGAGCCCACAGGCTTGCCTGGAGGTCCTCATCCAGCCCCTTCTCCACAGCCAAACCATTTCCTGGCCCCATTAGATTTCATTATTTTAATTAGGAGACTCAACCCCCACATGTGGGCATTACCTGAGGTAATCTGCATGCAAAAACTGCTTAGGAATGCCAATTGTAGGAGCAGAGTCCCTTGAACCTTTGGCATGGAGCCACTCCTTTACCAAGATGGCTCTTTAGGTCCACAGATGTTTTATCCAGGTTTATTATACCTTATACTGCACTGAATGTAGCAGTAGATATGAATTGGATGAATGAATGATTAAAGACTGATAGCTGTCCTGTCTGAGACGGGTTTTTATGTTAGCCAAAGCCCAAAAACCAGAACATCCTTAAAAAACTGCTTCATCCCCAGCCATCGTCCCTCCTCCCTGCCTTGCCATTTACTTCTCCTACTTGGCTCCTAGCCCTTGTCTGAACTCTACACACAGATTGGCAGTCTATCTTTAGTTATTTCTGTAAGGTCATTCATTTAGATGGGAGTTGAGAGTGGTTAGTGGTTAGATGTTCATTTCACACCCTGGTCACCAACATTGAAAGTGGGGCTAAGTGTTTGAATTGCCACCAAAAACCAGGAATAAAGGGTAAATCTTTCAAAGGGGATAGAGGTTTCCTTCTCACTGAAAAGATATTCTCTCACTTCCTGTTGAGCTTGTAGAACAGGAAGTGAAGGGAAATGCCCCTTTAAATACTGCTTTAGATATACGCTTAGGAACAAAAAGTAGACTTCTCTAGAGCTGCCCCAACTCTCTGGAATGGTCTTCCTCGTCCTATTCGGCTTGCTCCTACTTTCTGCTCATTTAAAAGAGCCCTAAAACCCCTTTTTTCAAACTTGCCTACCCATCCTCTTTTGAAACCGTCACTTCTTCCCACCACTACATATCTCCCATCCTATTGTGTGTGAAATTCCCCCACCTACTAGATTGTAAGCTCTTCGGGGCAGGGTCCTCTCCTCCTATACCACTGTCTGTATAAGTCTGTCATTTGCACATCTCTATTTAATGTACACTGCTGTGTAATATGTTGGCGCTATATAAATCCTGTTTTTTATTAATAATAAGGCTACATTCAGACTGGTGGTGGGGTTGCGGCGCAGTTACAGCTTCCTCAGGCTACATGTGGCTTCTACCTGCGTCAGCCCCATAGAAAATGAATGGGGGCTGCTGACAAATCTGCTGCAGGTGCGAGTAACCAAACAGCCGGGAGCCACATGATCACTTGATCCCTCTGTAAGTCCTGAACACGGTGGGTAAGGGCAGAATGGGAAACCTGTAGCCTCCTGGGATAGATACGTTAAGTAAGTCAGGAGGCTGATAGCTGCTCCTTCTGCGCATGCACATTCTTGGCATACTCGGAGGGAAATCTACACATGGGCAGTAAGATCGGCCCTTTTACATTTTCCAGAAAGCGCGTCACCTGATCTCACACCTGCGCAGTACGCGATTGGAAGAAGAATCAGAAAAAAGATGGCGGCACCCGTCGTCAAGTCCGCGATGGACAAAAAAGGGAAGACGGGACAGCACGGGATCTTCTGGAATGGGTTTGCGGATGGATTGATGGCTTTCCATTTATACATAAAGTTTCACTTTATTAAATCATACTCTCACAGCAGCTACCTGAATGTTGCCATAGCAACCAAGCAGATCCTAATATAAAATATTGCCGATTTTGTTCCACATTTGTGAGCTCCTCACATGTGCTGCTTGTACAATTTCCCTGTCAGTTTGCATTCATGTTATACTAAACGTGGCTGCTGTACCCATTCACATTATAAACCCCCTTTCCACTCCCTCCTCGGCAGACAGGCAGTGGGCGGGGCAGCCTTTACAGGTCACGTGTCCGGGGTCCTGAGCGATGATGACAACAAACATGGCGGCTCCCATAGGAAGGTTGCTGTATAACGCAGCCAGGTTAGGTGCCAGGTGAGTGAATCTCATGCATGGCGGAGACGTCAGACACAAACCTTACAGAGTTAAACTGCCACTGAATATTGTTTATAACACCACGAGCACCCAGTGTGTGTGAATGGGGGAAGGGTAATGACACCTGCAGTAGCTGGAGGGCACTGGGTTGTTTGTATGCTTTACAAAAGTTTAGAAAAAGAAGAGCAGGAAGGAAATAAAGCTCCGAGTGTCAAAATAGCAAAATATTCATAATAAGTGTAAAGACATGGAGCTGTATTACCTGTCTAGGGTTTTGTATTGGGGTGTATGGAGCCCTGGTGATTTATTATTTTTAATAAACAGAATTAATATAGCACCAACATATTATGCAGCACTGTACAATAAATAGGGGTTGTAAATGATGGACAGATACAAACAGTAATACAGAAGGAGGAGAGGACTCTGCCCCGAAGAGCTTACAATCTAGGAGGTGGGGGAAGTATCACACAAAAGGAGGGGGATATGGAATGGTGGGAAGTGGTGATGGTTTCAAAAGACAGAAGATGGGTAGGTGAGTTTGAAAAAACGGGTTTTGAGTGCTCTTTTAAATGAGGTGGGAAGGCTGTGTATGGGGTAGGTAGGTGGGAAGGCTGTGTATGGAGTAGGTAGGTGGGAAGGCTGTGTATGGGGTAGGTAGGTGGGAAGGATGGATAAGTCTGGCTGCAGCATTCATAATTGATTGTAGGGGAGAGAGTCGTTTTGAATGTTATTGGGGGTTCACATGCAGCCCCGACATCATTAAAGAGCCGCATGTAATGTTTAGTGAGCCGTCATATCATTACATTGTGGTAACGAGTATAACGTGCTGCTGTATGTGATTTACTTTTACTTTGATGCGACAGGAAACCAATGCGGGAATTCTTTTCAGATAGAATGTAGGGCACATGAAGACACCTGGAGAACATACAAATTCCATGCAGATAATGCAGTGATCTTCCCAGCACGTTGGGCCACCCTCCTACAGCTTCTTTCCACCCGGCTTAAAAATAATTCTTCACATAATATCCTTTATAGCATTACATTGTGCAGTGTTCAACACTGAAATTTTTTTGAAGCTGTGTGGTAAGAAATTGTGAGTGGGTGGTTGCTGAAAAGTGCTGGATGGTGCACCCAGCTAAAAGGGGCTGGGGAGAAAACTGTGGGGAGAAAACTCCTCTAAAACAGGGGTGCCCAACCTCGTGTTACTAGCAGAGGGAGCTGCTCCCCGCCCCCCTTGTGCTGTGAGATAATCCGAGCTTGAGAGCTGTGTCTGTCTATTCAGCTGTAATTATCTCCATGTATAAACCTTCATATCTCCTTCACTGATTGTCATAGAAATGTGAAATTTTCATGTTACACAGGGGCCCTAAGAGCTGCTACTAACCGAGATTAGCCCTCTACATGTACCAAGTTGCCAGATACATGGTCACAAGCAGGGTTCTCCCCAGGCACTTTTAGCTGGGCGCACCACCCGGCACTTTTCAGCACCCACCCGGCTGTTTTTGGTGGTTACCAAAGAGTTTGTTCACAATACAGGGGCTGCCACCCACCTAAAATTTCTTCCCACCCGGCTTAACAAAATATCTGGGTTGAGCACTGCACAAGCATCAAATCCCAATAAGGGATATTTTCACAGGAATATTTCAAGACCAGAGTCCCCAAATGGAGTCTGCATGTTTGGGACCCCCTGGGGGCCACTCTCATGGCAATGAACATTCAGGTACTTCCAGTTGGCTGTGCGCTTTGGTGCCCCTTCCTCATGCCATGGAACCCTGGCTTGGGGGAGACGCTCAGTACCGCCTGGAGTAAAATCTGCAAACACTGCAGTGCGAGGGACTGAGAGACTGGCAAGCTCGTGCCCAATCTTAGGCATGTGCAGAATGAGCTTTTACCTGCAATGTAAAAAATCAAGTGCCAATCTCACGCATGTGCAGTAAGATAGCACTTTTTGCTTTTACATATTCAGGAGGAAACATCACCTATCCTTGGGCCTGCACAGTGTGAGATCGGGAGATATAGGAAGAAGGCGCATGAAGAAGGCAGCATCCGCTGGTTCCTCTGCGCTGAAACGAAGAAGAAATCTAGGCCGGTGCAAAACCGATTTGTATATGATTGTGGAGGGATTAAGGGCTCTGTGAAAGTAAAGGTAAGGGTAATTTTTTATTTTAATGAAAGTTCCACTTTAAAACTAAAAGAACATGCAATCAGGCAGGCTCTATAATGCTGCAATAAAACAAACTCTCCTGCCTGTTTGCAATCTTCCTTATAATCTACCCTGAGCTGTGTACGATGGCTGCCGGCAATGAAAAGACTCTTATGTGCATGGGCAGTTACATCATTCCAGCCTGGCAAATCAAGATCGCTAAAGATCCTGAACCCAGAAGAGGACCAGATAAAGATACCAAACCCGGAAGGAGAGTTTAGTTAAAAAAAATTGCAGGCAGTCCTGCCTCTGAAATAACAAATCCTCCTGCTTGCAATATTTTATTTTTTTTTGTAAATTTAGTTAAAAACTTACTGCTTTAAATGTCTTTGATGGCCACACAAGTGCAAAATGTTGGGCATCAGGGCTCTACCCACTGCAAAAAAAACAGACAAAGCTACCAATGCATTTATTCTTTGGTTTCTGAAGGGGTGATGATGCCATAGAGTATGTGTTGGATCAGTCTGCTATTCCCTTATGCTTCACTGAGGGGAAGTTAAATGTGAGATGACTGTTGCTGATTGACAGTGCAAGTATTATGGCAATGGTTGGTAATTCAGGGGAGAGAGTTTAAGAGAATCACACATCATTTTGATTTGTATTCAATCACCATATTCGTTTTTTTTTCTTTAATCATTAGGTTTTATCACCCTGCAAGGCGCAATCTTTATTCCACGCACACACTTTATCCATTGGTACCACGGAAACAACGTTTGCCATTCAGAGTATTCCTTAACCCAGGTATCTGTATCATTTTTACCAATTTTTTTTTAAAGAGAATGTCCCCATATTTAATGTCGAATTGAAACTTTATAACAATGTAGAAAAATTACAATCTTTCATCACTCGTATAAGCAGAAGAAATGTACCACAAATGAGGTCTTTTTAGGCATCACATTTATATCATACAGTAAAAACAATCTTTTATTCAAAGATTTTGAATACACAAACACACATACAATTCAAAAAATATTTCTTCCGATTTTACAGCAACATGTCTCAAAAACACACACAATGCGTTTCGCAGCCTCCAGTGGTTTGCTTCTTCAGGTGCATTTTGAGACAGATGCATATCAATAATCTAAAAAAACATATAACTTGATGACAGGTAATACCGTATAAAATATATATTTAGTGTTCAACTCAGAATTTTATTTTAAGCTGGGTGGGAAGAAATTGTAGGCGGGTGGCAGCCCCTGTATTGTGACTCAACTCTTCAGTAACCACTAAAAGGGGCTAGGGAGAGCACTACGTAATATGTTGGCGCTATATAAATATTGTTTAATATTAATAATGTGAACCTATTGTAACAATTTTTTCTGTGTCTTGTCCCTCTCCCAGCGCGATGTATGTTTATTCAGACACAGGAAACCCCAAACCCGAACAGTATGAAGTTTATCCCTGGAAGGGCAGTTTTGGATGCAAGAACTATGGATTTCCCAAACCCATCTTCTGCTTACTGCTCCCCTCTTGCTAGGTAAATATTATTAGCCATATGCTAAGGCAGTGGTGGGCTGATTGAATTCAAAAGCTTATCTGACAAATGCTTGAGGGTGCATGTTGTTTATGGACCAGGCAATTGTTTTTTGACTGCAATAGGATTGAATCAATACATGAAATATAGGGAATTCCCTTATGATATGCCATTGAGTTGCCACCTCCCTGAGAATTTTGATATAAACAAGTATAAGGCAAAAGGCCCATTGGCTATACACCCAGAGGTGGAGCTCAAAGGAAGGGGTTGTGTTACAAAAGGGGTTTACAATTAAGGTCTTATGAAAACATATGAACAATTGATATAAGTTTTCAATTCAAACAAAAACAATCAAAGTAACAGTCTCAAATTTATCCAAATCAAAGTACCGTATTTTTCGGCGTATAAGACGCACCCAATTTTAAAGGAGGGAAAATCTAGAAAAAAAAGATTCTGAAAGATTATTCCCCTTCTGATCACTCTGTGCCAATTTATCCCCTTCTGATCACTCTGTGCCAATTTATCCCCTTCTGATCACTCTGTGCCAATT
>NC_092859.1:154660307-154699467 GCF_032062135.1 Pyxicephalus adspersus
GCGCTGCAGCCAGGAGGAGAGGAGAGAAGAAGCACGCAGCATCGCGGGAACGCGGTATCGGGTGAGTATGATATTTTAATTATTTTTAAAAACTGTGTTCGCTGTATAAGACGCACCCACTTTTCCCCCCCAGTTTTGGGGAAGAAACAGTGCGTCTTATACGTCGAAAAATACGGTACAATAGTAGCAAATTCCAATGCATTTCAGGGGGAATATTGAGATCCCAAGCAAACCTTTAAAGCTTTTGTTGTTAAATATTTAGGTAGATACCAAACAGTGGATAAAATCATATCTTGCAGGACTACTAACTCAGAGACAGGTAAGTGCATAACCAACATCTGGCCAACCAGTGTAAAATACCAGCTTCCCATAGGAAGAGAGTTCAGTTGAGTCCTAATAGTAATAATTAACTGAACAGCATGCAGCTGCAGGCTCACAGGTTGGTTTGCCTCTTCTATGGGAAGCTAGTATTTTACTTGCCTTATACTTGTTTATGCTATAGGATTGATTAAAACAGCAGCATGAAATGTGAGTGAGATCGGTATTTCGATAATCCAGTGGGATATTCTGAGTAATGTGCAAAGATAAAGACAAAAGGGCAGCACAGTTGCAGCGCTGGGCCCCAGGTTCAAATCTCGGCCAGGACACTGGATGGACATCTGCATGGAGTTTGCAGGTTCTCACCATGCTTGCGTGGGTTTCCTCCTACATCCCAAAAACATGCAATAATATTAATTAGCTTCCCCTCAAAAAAAAATAAAATAAATAACCTTAGACTGTGGTAATGACATATGACTATGGTAGGGACTTTGGGCTTGGGAGACAGGAGTAAAAATCTGGGGCAAAAATTATAATAAGCTCTACATTATTAACATTTTCCCATTTACTCTTAGTACATGCAGGAGAACTTTTTGGCTCACTATCTTGTTATCAAATAATAAGTTTAACAGCATGGCTTCAAGAAAGACCGAAGTTGTCAAACAAATTTACTTTCTTTTTATGAGGAAGTAAGTAAACAGGTAGACGGTGGAATAGCAGTTGATATAGTGTTCTTGGACTTTTCTAAAGCATTTCACACTGTACCCCAGATACGGTTCAGTGTTGGGACCTTTAATCTTTATAAGTGATATAGAGTTTGGGATTAAAAGTACCATTTCTGTGTTTGCAGATGACACCAAACTATGTAATGGAATTTAGTCCATACAGGATGTGTATAATCTACAAGCAGACCTGGATGTACTGTTTGATTGGGCAGCCAAGTGGCAAATGACATTTAATATAGATAAATGTAAAGTTATGCACTTGGGAGCTAACAACATGCATGCTTCATACTGTCTAGGGGGAATACATTTGGGGGAGTCAGAAATGGAAAAGGATCTGGGGGTTCAGGTAGATCATAGAAAAATAAAAACAGCATGCAATGCCAAGCTGCAATATCTAAAGCTGGTAAAGTACTTTCTTGTATTAAAAGAGGAATAGACTGCAGAGATGGAGACATAATCCTGCCCCTGTACAAAGCATTGGTCAGATCACATCTGGAATATGCGGTCCAGTTTTGGGCACCAGTTCACAAAAATGACATTGTGGAATTGGAGAGAGTGCAGAGAAGGGAAACTAAACTAATAAAAGGAATTGAGGAGCTCAGCTATGAGGAGAGATTAGCTGAACTGAATCTATTCTCCCTTGAGAAGAGACGTATAAGGGGTGATATGATCACCCTGTATAAATATCTAAATGGTCCATATTGAGAACTCTCTTCCCCATTATTCACTGTAAGATCATTACAAAGAACAAGAGGACACTCTTTGCGTCTGGAGGAAAAGAAGTTTAAACTCCGGATAAGGAAGGGATTCTTCACTGTTAGGTCTGTGAAAATGTGGAATCTACTTCCTCAGGACATAGTTTCAGCAACTATTATAGATTGCTTTGAGAAAAAGCTGGATGATTTCTAGAAGCACAGAATATAACTGGGGATTAAGGCTTTAAAGTAAAGATAACAGTGACTGTTGATCCAGGGAACATCCGATTGCCTCATGGAATCAGGAAGGATTTTTTTTCCCCTGAGCAAATTGTACCCGGCGTTTTTTTGGCTTCCTCTGGACCAACTATGTCATATAGGGTTTTATATCTGGGATATGATTATTTCCCTAGTGGTTGAACTTGATGGACGTATGTCTTTTTTCAACCTAACCTACTATGTAGCTATGTAACTAATCAATACATGATACACTGCAATAGAAAAATTATATAACTGATCTTTGATTGCATTATTCTACCCTTTGTTTGACGTTGAATACTTAAGAGGAAAATCAAAACAATTCTACTGATCAAAATTGTGATCCTTATTCGATAAATGTGTGTGTGCAAAATCCCCAAACTAGCCATTTTACGTCTTACATTTAATAGTTTACCATTTTGGTACAATTTATTGTACAACTTTGGGTGTAAAGAAACACCTTGTCTCAGAAACCAACATGCCTATTTGTAACAATTTTCTTTTCCTAGTTAAAACTTTGTGGGGAATGCAAAAAAAGTGGAGATGTCTAGGAATGATCCATACTGTATGACTAAATAGGCCAAGGGTGCCCACACTTTTTTGGCTTGCGAGCTACTTTTAAAATGACCAAGTCAAAATGATCTACCAACAATAAAAATTCTAAATAAATATATATATCTCAGTAATTGAACCCTGAGCCTGAACTGACTTGGCTGCCCAGCACTGCTCACCTCAGTTACACGGGGCCTTGGACGCAAAGTTCTTGGTGTTGTCTGACGAAAGACATCCCCAGCATTCCTATAGACTTACAGCAGGGCTGCTGGTAAACAGCAGGGAGGGGTAAGGCAGGGCCCACGATCGATTTGTTGAGCACCCCTGATATAGGCCCTTCATGCCAAATCAGATATCTCATTCTTAATCTTGGGTTTATTGGTTGGATTGGATTTTTAATCAGCCAATCGCTATTATTTTCCACCCAAGGGAATCCTTTTTTCCAAAGGCACAAGAACTCCCTGTAGCAGTGTTTGTCAACCATTTTAACATGGTGAAACCCCTTGACATAACTTTCAGGTCTTCAGAGAACCCCTTCTATAATTACTATATTCACAGCTCACTGTACAAGAGCATGGTGATCATTAGGAAGAATGCCCTTTATATTGATAACCATTGGGAAGAATGTCAGATCTACTTTCAGATCATTGGTGTCAGAGTGACCTGGTTGAGATTGCTGCCTTATAGCTTAATTGTTCACATTAGTGCAATCTGCTTACTTGAGAATGCTGTATACTAACCATTGTTACCAGAGTTAAAGCTGAACTCCAGGCACAAATACTATTATATAAATATATTTCTTTTTATCTGTTTTCACCTCATACCTTTGCAACACCACATATGGAATTAGTTTGACATTATCACTGTGCATAGCCTGTGCAGAGCAGAACTGAGGGAGAGACCCCCAACAGGTCTACTTATTACAGGATAATACCCGACTTGTCATCCTGCACAAGAGAAACAGAAATGATACAGAGGCAAAGTGCAGGAATTATTTGTATTTCAATATTTTTATTAAGATTTTTTAGAACAACAAAAAGAAAAATAACAAGGATAAGACATAATCAAAAACCAAATAGGTCCAAAGTATGAGCAAGTAAAACTTCATCTAAAATAGAGCTATATATGCCACATTCGCTATAAATAGAACCTGTTATCAAGCCCCACCTGGAGTGATATCCAGAACATTTTATATCGTAAACACTAGAATTTGTCATTCCAAGCAAGGTCATGTGCAGGAATTATTTAATGCTGTATAGGTCTAAAAGAAATAATACACCAAGAACATTCAAGAAGAATAAACAGGGCTCCTGCATTTAGGCAATATTTGCTCAGCTGGAAGTTAAATTTAACAAATGTTTTATTGCTTGTAACTCAGACATGTTACTTGTAATGCATAGAAGAGTATTTCATATATTGATTCTTTTATTTGCAGACATCTTTTTAGAGTCGAAGGAGTAAAATGTGTCTTCTTTGGGCCAGATTTTATCACAATCACAAAGGTAAGGACAATGACCAGCACACAGAGGATTAAATAAATATATTATGAAAATAATAATAGTAATATTTGCATTTTAACTATTAGGAAAGTGAAGAGATAGACTGGAACCTAATAAAACCTGACATCTATGCCACCATAATGGACTTCTTCTCTTCTGGCTTACCTGTAGTGTCTGAGGACGCTCCTCGCAGTGAAACCGGTATGTTTACCAGCATAGGCTTTACATATGCTGATCTTGACTGCACCATAGCTGCATTTATTGAAATGCATTAGGAACAACACTTTCTATGTATGCACAATGCATGTTGTGTTATAATTAAAGAAAACTAACAGCAATTATGGATATTTTCTCATTACTTTTAATTAAAAGCTATTAGCCTTTTATCAGCTAGAATATCTTTACTGGTCTTAGCAAACAGGGTAAATCCTGACTGATCCTAGCTATAAGTGTGCATAGTTCCTAAAATAGGTTCTGCCTGTGCTTCTCTTAACCTACTTCTGCAATCCTTTTTAAGCTTTTGTATTAAAAATCTTTGAAAACGCATCTCCATTGCTTCTCAAAACTACTAGCCTGGTACACTGAGCATATGCTCTCTCCCCATAGCAAGTGGAATGTGAGATTGTTATTGGCCTGCCATGCTTGTTACAGTTTGCAAAAGAACTGTGAGTCTCATAATAAAAACCAAAGTGGGACAGCTTTTGGGTATTCTGCAACTATAGAGGGCCTCCAGGAGAATGTGCAGGAGTTCTAAGGGCTTATGTACAACTACACTATTTTGGTGAAAGAAAGTATATGTAAGCCATTCACTAAAATTTCATATAATCTTTACCATCCTTACAAAGTCATATTTTAGTATTAACTATATATAACATTACATTTTATTAAAAACCTGGTTATTTTTCCTTAAAGGTCATTGTTCAAAGATCCTTCTCCTGTATCTCAGTTTTACCCCTCCATTATTGTTTTCCCCATCAGCAAAATGTTGTGCAGCCACACATCAAAATCAAAACACTATTTTAGAAAAGGTAGTTGGCAATAATACCTTTCTCTTTGAGATTTGCCCTGGACTGGGTTACCTACCATAGTTTTAGGATTTGGAGTACTCCACAGTCAGTCTCTGCTCTGTTTTACCAAGCTAGGAAACCCTGAAAGGCCCAGTTAATTGTATGTTGCTTTTTTCGCAATGAAACCCAGTGATCTCCCCAGCCCCTTTAAGTTGGGCACACCACCCAGCACTATTTATTACCACCTGGCTGTTTTTGGGTGGTAAAATGCAATGTTTTACTTGTAGAATAAATACATCATTAAATCCCTTGTACAGGTGTTCTGTTGATTTGCAGATCATTCTAAGTTAAAGGGCCGCCTATAACATATAATATTATGGCAGAATTTGGCTCAGTGGTTAGCACTCTGGTCTGCAGCAACAATAATAATAACAGGTAATATCTCAAACATAGCAACTTACCCAAAAAGTTTAATGAAGCACCAATAGTTTTTCCTATGTTGGCAGCAGGATAAGATTCCTACTTGTACCTTGCCAAATCATTAATGATTCCACAGTCAGTGAGACAGAGGTCTGACGAGTTCCATTGGCGGCAGCCATATTATTATTATTATTATTATTATTAATAATATTTTTATACATGTATACTTCCAAACATTACAAGTGAAGATTGGGAACACTTAGATGAAAAATGTTCATTTAGCACCAAGTTACCTTACCCAGAAATCTGCTTCTTGTTCTAGGTTGCCATGGAATCTCTAATAACTTTTGTGTGTGTTTCTTTCTACAGCTGCATCAGAAGAAGATGATGAAGTGGTTGCAATGATCAAAGAACTTCTAGATACGAGGATCAGGTAATCTGCACCCCACTGGAGTCTATAATTTTAGTGCCGACCTAAATGGGACAAAATATATACTTTTTTACATTACCTATTTCAGATTACTACTGGTTCTTCTTTTATCTTTAGATTTTATAAAAAATAGAATTTTTCATTCAAGTATACAGTAATGCCAAAAAAGCCTAACAGTATTTATATTACTTTATCTTAAGTAATTACAAAGGTATTACCAAGTGCCATATATACTCAAATATAAACCAACCTGGTATTTATTACCTGAAAAAAATTGGACAATGGTTAAACCTTGACTATAAAACTTGGGCACAAATGCTTCAGTCACAGTTAACATTCAAAATCATGATTGCAGGACAATATATATATATATATATATATATACTTGTAAAGCTAACTGTTAGTCTAGTTCTCTCAGTAAAGTCCAAGGAACGCAGCTTGTTTTGTAGATTTATGCTTTTACTAAACGATAAATAAATTATTCAGAGTTACAGGAAGACACCACAAAACATACAGAAATAAAAACTATGCAAACATACACTCACATTCACACACTATCTAACCCTGCCTACCAATTGAACACTAGCAATGTATACCGAAGGGACACACAGCTTTCATAATTTTGTACTTGAGTGTTACTTCTGTTACACAGAAAAAAATGGGTGCTTGACCCTGATTGTGAGTCTTCTAAAGCTTCAAAGTGGTCCTATGTCAGTCAGGCAAGGTCCTTTCCAGTTTCCCCTTGTCCTCCTTAGTGCCCTTTTCCACCTCATATTTTAAATGTACATTTTTATTTAAATATTTTTGGTAACAGAAAATAAAAGTACATTGACCATTTACATACAATGAAGCCAAGACCCGTGAAACAAGAGGTATGCATTTAGAACAATCCGCGTCCAAACATTACATTAGTTAGACAGAGCACCATATAAATCAACCTAACAGCCCTCCCAAGTTGTCAACATCTTCCCTGTCATAACATTTTGTTCCATCCCCTTTTTAAAAAATTTAACAAACTCGTTTCTTGTCTCCAATGGTAAAAGTTTGTTACACACTCTACATTAGGACACAGCACCATCTACTGGTGCGACCCGATTATACACCGAGATTATTTTCCTAATGACATTTTGGGGGAAAAAATCATCTTGGTTCTATACAGTAAACGGGTCCATAATGACAATGCAAACATTATTTAACTCCTATAAGGCTAAATTCAGATTAACAGTTGAAAACCAGGCTGCCGGGTGCACCCCAGAGTGTCTAGTACCACTTATCACATTTGTATACTTTTACTGCATGCAATTGTGTTTTTTTTTTCGATTTCTGTTGAACTGGTTACAATATCTCATGGTGTTTCTGCTTCCCTGCTGTTGTACTGCAAACCACAATTAGGAACGCTTGCAAAAGCAATAAAAGGCAGTCCTGTTCATGTCTATGGATGGAGTTGAACATCAGAGAAGATAAACTATCATGGGAGATCTCGGTTGATTCAGCAAACTATGAATAGATTTAATAAATAATTTGCTATTATTCGGCAGATGTTTTCAGTCTTGGACCAAATCCATTCCAGGTTTGCTGGATCACCCAAGTTTACCCATGATAGTCTATCTTCTAAATCAGACCCAACGCATGAAGCTTCTAAAACAACCACTGCAGGCAAACACCTGTACATAAATATATTTCCGTAATAACTAGGGATTTGGGAGATTAATGTACAGAGCTGTGTAATATGTTGGTGCTATAAAAATCCTGTTAATAATAATAATAATTGAGGATTGGTTGATTTCTGCTGTAAACAGCTCTCTGTCTGGATTTAGCCCTTGATATATGCCAGCTGAAGTGCTCGATAATAATACCTGGCCTATTGCTGGCCATACTCACATATAACCATGATTAGTGTTGTGATGAGTTTTGTTTGCTTTATATTACTCACAGGTTCTACAGATTCTCTCCAGTGTCAGGCAGTTCAGTGATTTGTGTTGCTATGCACTTAGTTTACACTAGGTGGAAGCACAGAATAATGCCACACTGCCCGCATACTTCACATGGAAATAATTACAATAATCACGTCACTGGCTTAAGTTCCTGGTAATGGATAAATTAAGTGTTATCAGTTGTTTGCTTATGGGTGTGGAGAGAAATCTCACTTACCAACAATTGAACTCTGTACCCACAAGAAGGAATACAAAGAAAGCATTCGAAAGCTGAAGAACAACAAAATGTGTATTGCTCATAGCAGATATTTACAAACCTGGAGGGAAGGAAATCTATATTGCACATAGCGGGTGTTTAGTCATTTTATATGGGAAGGAAACTGAAATGCTTTGCATAGATTAACTATCCAAGAAGTTCTCAAAACACCATCATCATAAAGCTCTGTGTTGCTCATTAACAGGGACATACCTGGGATTCATGAAACTTTGAAAACTGCAGTAAATGCAAACATTGCAAATTTCTTTTTTTTTGCATTACTCAATGCCTGAGTTGATGCAATTTGCTCATTAGCCTGCCTCTCTTGCATTTATGTCATTAGGGGTCAGTTCTAGATATTGGAGTGGACTTTCTTTTGTAAATCCAGTTTCTAATCAATAAAATCAAAAAAGTAATTTCCATTACATTGTCATTTGGTTGCAGGATTGCCTTGCGAAAAGGTCCTGGATTTAAGTAGCCTGTTTTTTTTTTTTTTTTTAATATGTTTTGCTTTTTATAACCCTTTCTCCCCTCAGAACAAATTGCTTCCTATATGTCCTCTTATAGTTTTAGATTTACAAACCTGCAAGGAAGGACATCCATATTGCTCATATCCGGTGTTTTGGCATCGGCTGTCCTATTTTATATAGTAAGGAAACTGAAAACATATTAATGCTGTACATAGGTTACTATCTAGGAAGGTCTCAAAAATCCATTCTCATAAAACTCTGTGTGGCTCAATAACAAGGACATGTCCTGGATTCATGGAACCCCCTCAAAACATCAAGAGGTCAATGGATTCTCCGAAAAACAGAATTCAGTAACCTTGTAAGCCAAAGCTGCAACTGAGCTTAATAGCACATCATGGTAACATATCCCATGCACTTTCTGATCATTCCAGTTGGGATGTGTGGGAGGCCTGACAACAATTGAAATGAATATTAACCAATTAAACTTATTAAATAAAAATAGTATGTGACTCCACTTACTCAAACATAGTTACAAGCAAAAATAGTTCCCACCAATTAGAGTAATTTGTGGAGATCACATATAAAACACATTTCTTCACATTTAAACTCAAATACGTTTATTGTTAAATAGTAAGACACATAATGAAAACTATACACAACTTCAAAGTGCCTAGATAACAACATCTCAACAGGCTGATCTAAGCACAATATTTATGAACAATCTCCATATACATCAGTATACAAAACTGTAGATAGGTAGATATTACCAGCCAATATATCATGTTTCATGGAACCAAGCGGCTTCATTGGACCATAAGTTCAGGCTGTATATTCCCATATATCAAACTACACATTAAGAAACAACATTGTGAAAAAATTTATCTAAAAAGCTCAATAAAAAAATTACTTTCCTATCATGTAATGCTTATATTCCGTTCCCCATGTGATGGGTGAATTGATCATTTGGTTGCTGGACTGCCTTGAGTAATGGAACTAGATTATGGTAGCCTGTGTTGAAAAGACAGGCAAACAGAGGGTTTTTGGCTACTTATATTACAAATATACATCAGTGGTAGCTATCAAGATACAGTAACTACAGTTTTTTCCCAACTTTATCTGTACTGATGAGGCCTTATCGGGATATTTAACTATACATGTATTTTGTATAGTTAAATATCCCAAAAAGGCCTCATCGGTTCTGCCAAGGTCGGGAAATAAAAAAACTGTTGCTATTGTATTTTGATAGATACCAATTTGTGTACAATATAAGTATCCAAAAAAACCCTCTGTTTGCCTGTCTTTTCAATATTTTAAATACTCTAGGGGCTGGCTAATATTACGTCAAATTATCTCATTATGAAAGTATGACAACACCAACACGTAATTATGGTGGCCTGGGTTTAAAGATAGCTCATGTACCATTTTTGTTTTGCCTTTTTTAAACCTTTCTCTCTTCTCCTGACCTGGTAGCACTATGAGTACTTACAAGATGAATTGCTTACTATTCGTTCTCTTACATTCACCTCATATATAGACAGTGACAACTTGAGTTTCATCTATGCAAGTATTTGTCTGCATTGATGAGATTTATCTCTCCCCTATGACTCTTGTGTTGCACACAGTTCATCCAAATTTTTCCTTGCCAGTGGCAGCCAATGCAGTAATTTGTGTTAGCTTACACTCAGGGGAAGTGCTGACTATTAACACACTGCCAGCAGACTAAAATGAATGATTACATTTATTTTGACATTGGCTTCATGGTATCCAGAAACGCCGTGTTGTCAGGGATTTGGTTATGGGTGAGAAGGAATAAATCTAAATTATTCACAATTGACCTATGTACTATGTACTGATAACAAAGCTGGCACAGCAAGAAATGCTTGCAAGATTCATGCTGTGCATAGATTTGTGTTCAGGAAGTTCACAAAATCCATCATCATAAAGCTCCATGTTATTCAGTAACAGAGATATATCCAGGATTCATAAAACCCTCTAAACCTTGCAGAGGTAAACGGGTAAAACAGGTCATCTGTAAAGAAACTTGCAAAACAGGATTTGCTAAATATTTATATCCCCGTGTCCTGCCTTTCCTTCCCCCCGATCTTCACACTCCTGCAGGAAATTTGCCTCTACCCATGATGACTATTCTGTCTCTATATGTCATAAACTCAAAGTATGTACTCCAGTATGGGGTACCAGCCGACCCTACTATGTGTGACACATTACCTGCAGCAGAGCCACATGGAAGAATTTTTTTTTTTTTTTTACTTGCCCTCTAACCTCCTTGCTGCCCCCTAAATGTACTAAATCTTGTTCAATACCAACATCTTGCTGCTCTCTAGCAAGGGGTTTGTTTTAAAAAGACTGGCGGAAGGTCAGCTAGTGGTTTTGCCAATGGGGGTTTGTTGCCAGATCAACATGAGACCTGGCCCACAGACCGTATAATGTCATGTGACATGGCCCATACGCCTTATAATGTCACGCGACGCGGCCCTCAGGCGGTGTAATGTCACGGGACGCGGCCCTCAGGCGGTGTAATGTCACGGGACGCGGCCCTCAGGCGGTGTAATGTCACGCGACGCGGCCCTCAGGCGGTGAAATGTCACGCAACGCGATCCTAACGCGGTGTAATGTCATGCAATGTGGCGCTCAGGCGGTGAAATTTAAGTCATGTATGTCACCCGATGTGGCCCCAAGCTTCTAAGTGGGCAGAAGTTAATTCTGATCTTTTTTTTTTCACCTTAAATGAACAGTTCCTTGGTATAATGTCATGTGACTGGCTTAATGTGAAGCCTGAATTAGGGAAACATAAGAAAACTAATAGGAGATCCGGGTAATTATGAAGGAAAAAGTCACCATTTGTGTACAGATCTGCTTCAAGCCTTTAGTATCTTGGATTTAAAGACAACACAGGGGACATTCTTATTCTGAATTCTCCTAATAAATCATCAATAGACAGTGCTGATATTGACAACTTGAGTTTCTTTCCCCTCCAGACCTGACCCAAACTCTGCTACTGCTTGCATTTGTCACCTCTCTGGCTCTATGGGGATAACAGAGGAACGTATTTACGTTACAACAGGGGTGTCAAACTCAAATACACAGAGGGCCAAAATTAAAAACATAAACATAGTTGTGAGCCAACCTTGACATTTATTGAAAAAATTGCGGAAATTTTTCCTTCTTATTAAATATAAACCCTTTTCATATGGAAACAAAGAGGTTTTGCATCACATTCAATCTGGAAAAAGCTTATAATAGAGAAAGCCTGTAGCCTTCTGAGTTAAATTTTAATGGTAACCTTTTTGCACCAGCTAACAATAATAACAATAGTCTTCTATGAAAATCCAACCATTCAAGTCCATGCCTTGGAATAGCAAGGAAAAGCTGAGGGGGAATGCTGGAAATGCCAGACGCGGCCAATGCGGAGCTAAATCCTGTTGAGTCGCCCACCGCGGAAACTCCCTCTTTATTCAAATAACGCCACTACTAAAATTCCCAGCATTACTTGCATTACTTGCGTCTATAAAACAGTCCAATGTGGGGCCACGCATCGGCAGAGAGCCTGCTGGTCTGTAGACCCGATGCCAGGAATTGTAGTAGTGGTGCTATTTCAATGCAGCCGCAAGTCAGTTGCAGTTCATTTGTAGGATTCATTTGGGGGCCAAAAAAAAGGACATTGGGGGCCAGATTTGACACCCCTGCCTTACAAGAACTCACTTATTAGTACCCTTTATAAGTCTGCATAACCCTCTTGAAATAAAACCACTCTCTTTTTGTCTCTTCTAATCATTTTTATTTCATCTTTCTCTCCAATACACATGAATTCAGGACTACAAAGCCAATTTTCATCTTTTAGAACCCTCAATTCTGTCTCCACTCTCCCCTGAGGGAGTCATATGGCGAAACGCGTCAAGTAGCAGAGACATGACATGAGATGATTGTACAACTCTGACACCTCCTAGTGTGTATTATGTCATTTACAAAATGCTATTTTCTAGCTCAGTGGAGTCCTGTATAGCTTAGAATGCTACAAACTATCACTAAGAAAACCACTTATATTGCCAAAAAAAAGCTGTTCTTTCAAATTTTTCTGTTTACAACTTGAGTTTCATGTACGGGCTTGCTCTGTACCAACCCCTTTTTCTTCCTTTCCAGGCCCACAGTCCAAGAAGATGGCGGTGATGTCCTCTATCGAGGATTCCAGGATGGCATTGTACAACTGAAGCTACAAGGCTCCTGCACAAGTTGCCCAAGTTCAATAATAACTCTGAAAAGTGGCATCCAAAACATGCTGCAATTCTACATCCCAGAGGTTGAAGGTGTGGAGCAGGTATGTCTGTGGGGTTTTAGTTTTGATTTATTGGCACATGTGATCTATTGGTGATCAGCTGATTTTAGAAATGGACAATGGGCTTTATTTATAAAAGCTCTCCAAGACTGGAGAAGATAAACTGTTATGGGCGAACCTGGGTGGCCTAGCTAACCTGAAATGGATTTCTTGAAAATCATTTGCTGTTAATTGGCAAATTTTCAGATCCATTCCAGATTTACTGGATCACCCAATTTCACTCATGATAGTCTTATCTTTTCCAGTCTTTGAGAGATTTCATAAATCAGACCCAATGTCCCATTTCTTAGTACGTTACTTCAAAACTTCTATTTATTTTCAAACCATTTTTAGCATATAGGTTGTACCCCCAGAAAGTCTTCCCAGTCATTATGCCATGTGATTGGCTCTCTTAGCGCCCTCTGTCTTTTTGTGTTGGTTATAGCACAAGCAACAATCCAGAAAATATAATCTTGAAGGTCCTTCCCTTCAGTTTGCAGTGTCATTCTTTAAACTGATTATTGGGATTCTCCACCTTCTGTCATTTGTTCCAACATGGACCTAAACAGCTTGGCCATGACCAGCCCTCCCAGTACCAGGTCAACCTCATGCCGAACCCTGGCACCAGGAAAAAAGCAACCTGTTCAGTTCAAAGGATCCAAGCAACATATTAATATAGCAATCTGTTGATTTCAGAATACCCTAATACAACTAGGCCAGTGTTTCCTGAGCTTTTTAACATGGGAGAACCCTTGAAATAACTTTCAGATCTGCTATAATTCATATATCCACAGATCACCTTATATTAGTGTGGGGGTCAGTGGGATGAATTCCTCTTACATTGCTTGCCATTGGGAAGAATGTCACCCTTACAGATAGCCAAAAACATCATTGGGGTCACCTGAACTGATCTGAGAGTCATACATTTCTCATTACTCAGATAACCTCTGGAAGAACATTGGTTGATTACCACTGGTCTAGGCCTTCATACAAAACCTTCTCCATACCTGTTGGATGTTCTACTCTGCCAGCTGTAGCAGTGACATTAGGGGGTGAAGGCCTGCACATCTTCGCACAATATTGCAAATTGAATTAGTTGCTCAAACATTTATTTGTATTTTACAAACAGTTCAGCATTTTTTTTTAACTCACTCCCTGAATTGATGCAGTTTGCTTAGTAGCCTGTAGGCGTCACTCTTGCCTTCACGTTATTAGACAACAAATCTGCTCCAGCGCCCAGATTTAGAAGTGGACGTTCTTGTAATTCTGGTTTCTAATCAACAAAGGATAAATCAATCAAATCAAATAGTTATTTACCCTACATTGTGTGCTTGTGGTTTCATTTTAGCTTTTATTAGTCACATCTGAATGTAAGCTTGTCATCATAACGTGCATCCTCCTTTTGTCATATCATTCACTCATTGTGGTTTTTGGTATCAGTCAGGCTAATTGTGTTGCTATAGTTTAATCAAATAAATAAGTATGGATGGAAAGAATAGAATGTATAGAATATAGAATTTATTATTTGTTTTAGAAAAAACTGACATTATTATTATTATTACTCAGCGCTGTACAAAGTCCATAGTCATGTCACTAGCTGTCCCTCAAAGGAGCTCACAATCTAATGTTCCTACCATAGTCATATGTCATAACCACAGTCTAAAGCCAATTGTGAGAGAAACCCAATTACCTAGTTGCAAATTTTTAAAAAGGAAATTGAACTTTCTATTAGGCGGGTGGTAGTGGTGGAAAGACATCTGCCATTCCTGGAACTTACTGTTATATTGATGTGTAATAACCCATGTGTGGTTACCACTTCCTTCTGGGTAGGCTTCCATTCCACAGACACATTCCACCAGTTGGGTGGTGTTCATAGGTGGCTGTTATTTACCCTTTTAAAGATGCCTGGCATAGCCTGGTCTGCACCCAATCTTTGCATTGGGCTGACTCAAAATGTAACTGACCACATTCTCTAAGGCTTCTCTAGCCAACTAAGACTCTTGGAAGGCTTCTCTAGCCAACTAAGGCCAGTTCAGAGGCCAACTCCATGGTCAGATTAGGCCAGTCTCCTCTGACATGAGGAATTACATGTTTAAAGATCTGTGTATTCTATTGTAATCTCAGGGAGTAGTGGAGACTTGCTCAAAGGGCATCCAGGTGGGTATCCTGGTGGGTATCCTGTCCAGTGTTCTCCCCAGACCCTTTTAGCTGGGTGCACCACCCAGCACTTTTTAGTAACCAACCGGCTGTTTTTGGGTGATTCCTAAAATGTTGGGTCACAATACAGGGGCACTGGACAACTGTGGATATTACAGATATAATGGAAACATCAGACATTCTAAGGGGGTGGGCCTTAAAAAGTTAACACATAGTATAGGGGGCGGTAGAAAGCTGTCGGAATTATGGGGTTTACTATTTTCCAATGGCAACAATACTAAGAACACTAACTTTGTAATGTGTTGCCTTACATATTTTTAAAGCGGACCTAAAGTAAAATTTTTACTTTACATAAAAGGGTAGATAACCCCTTTTTTATAAGGTAATAATTAACTTCTTGTATTTGGGGGGAATGGGGTTTAAAACCCTTTTAAAAAAAAAAAAAAGGGTAAAGCCCCTCTCCTATTTGTCTTGATTGCTGCAGCGAGAAAGACAAAATGTGAGCGCAGAGCCTCCTGGTATACCTATAACATGGATTCCAGGAGGCTTCTGGTTGCTCCTTGTGCACATGCCCCGAAAGAGCCTTTTCTTCAATGCATGCTCAGTGAGTTAGTCTCTGGGTCATCCACCTACGCAGTGTGAGATAGGGTGACGTAGAATGAAGGGTAAAAAAACATGGCTGCCCCAGCGTTTCCTCCATGCCCGGACGAAGGAGGATACCTGGACAACGTGGGACCCGATCCAGGAAACATCCAGATAGATCCACAAATCTGCTACGGTAAAGTACTTCGGCCCGACGCAGCTGAAAAACATTCTGGAATGAATATTGAAGTTTTAATGGCCTCTAAAGAGTACAAACCACCAGTTCAAAGAATAAACCTAATTTCCGGTATTGAAGCATATGGATACATCTGATATGGAAGAAGCTACACGATGGTACTGTGGGCTCTGCAGAATCTTCTATGCTCACATAAGACCATAAAATCCCATGTTATTGGTGGTTGAATTGTGCTGGATTTGGGTCGGGTCACAGGCACACAGACCTCATTTCCTTTAAGGATTTGCTCATCCTTCCCATCAGGTCTGCCTTGTGCCATCTCACCAGGTCCCTGCTGCTCTGCCAACCTCCATAATCTTGGATGGCAAGCAGGGACATGAGTGAATGTGTGTTTTATGTACCTGGAACCCTTTTTATATATCCCATGTATGTGTATGGCATTCATTTCTAAAGATTAAAAACTGATAATTTTTTTTTTAAATCACATAAAACACATGCATGTTTTTATATACATTGGGGCTGATTTATTAAAACTCTCAGAGACTTGGGAAAATAAACTTTAATTATTGAAACTGGGTGATCCAGCAAACTTGGAAAGGATTACTTAAGTCATTTGAAAATGATTTCCTGGACCAGATCCATTCCAGGTTCACTAATGAAGTGTATCCTCTCCAGTCTTAGAGGGCTTTATTAAATCAGGCCCAATGTGTACAGAAATAAAATATCATCTTTTAGGGTTGTCCAATGGACAGCTACATAGACTGGCTCATTGCTGGGCCCAGTTTGTGTTTATGTAAATAAACCCAGCAGATCTAATCACTTCCATATCAGTGCCACTTCACAGGGACGATTGGACCCTCTTTCATTCTGATTTCCAGGAGCAACTGAAGCACAAGAGCTCCATTGGGATCCCTGACATCTCCACAAAGTGCACCTGTCTAATATACTGTGTTCTGTGTCAAATCAAATTACCACTATGTGTGCCAAAAGTTACAAAGTGTCTCAGTGGGACAGACAGGGTGTGAACAGATTTCACTACGCACCTACTGCAAAATGTGTCAGAATATTGAGAAATTCTTTAAAATGCTTCCATCTGTGGCTAAGTGGGGATTCCTAGTTCCACATATTGCAACATACGTCAAGTCGTCCAGCTGCCTTACTCATCTCTACTTAAACTAGTACATCGGGTCACACCCTCCTGCACCCTTGTTTGAAACAAATGCTTGAAAGGTATGAGCCCAAAATACCTTCTCAAGCTGTCCCTTGCAAAACCTGAAAACCTAATCACTTATTTTTTTGCACACACTGTATGTAAATACATGCAGGTGTTTGTGTAACTTAAAATAATCTTTTCAGTTTTAGTTGTAAAGCGTTTTGAGTTTAATGATTTATATACATAATATGGTACTCCCAGGTCAAATTTTAGTCAATTTTTGTAAATTATTCCCTTAGTTCTCCTGGCAGTTGCTTGGTGCAGAGCACCCTAGGATACCTACATCATGTCGGAGTCTTCAGGCTACTCTTTCTGAGCATGCATGATTGTGGCCATGAGCAGAAGGGGAGTTTTCCTGCACTGGGGAAAAAAAAGTCACACATGCGCAGAGATGCACATGTGTGAGATCGGCACTCTTTTTATTCCCATTTCCAGCAGGCTACGTTACCAGATCTTGTGCCTGTGCGTTCCAGATCAGGTGACGTAGCCAGAAGAAGAAAAAAGATGGCGGCACCCAGCGCAGAACAAAGGAGAATTTCAGGACAGCGTGGGACTGAATTGAGGAAAGCTCCAGAGGGATCGGGAGCTCTGCAGAAGTAAAGGTAAGTGGTGTTTTTTTTATTTTTACGATAGGTGTCCTTGCTCCGTATGGTTACACCTGTAGTAAGGAGTTGTTGATGATGACATTTTCATATGATCACATGGGAACTTGTAGCTTGTTGTGTCTACATAACACTTAAAAATTCCACAGGTTTCTGCATGACATTCCTCTGTCAGCATCTTTTTTTATTTGGTATTTCAATGAACTCTAGGTTTAAAACTTTAGGAATCATTTTGTAATACAAAGTTCAAATCACTGATGTTTACGGGTAAATCTTTTTTTTTTTTTTTTTATTAAAAAGATAAGAAAAATATAATAGAAATAATACAAGGTGCAAAAGTACAAAGCATGCTCATGCACATGAAGTAATAAGTAAACAGGGACCTTCCAGATACTATAGGGGAACTATATATTATTAATAATATAATAATCTGTATTTGTATAGAGCCATCATACTAGACAGCTCTATAAATTGTTTATAACACCACCAGCACCCAGTGTGTGTGAATGGGGGTAGGGTAATGACACCTACAGTAGCTGGAGGGCAGTGGGTTGTTTGTATGCTTTACAAAAGTTCAGAAAAGGAAGAGTAGGAAGGAATTTGAGCTTTGAGTGTCAAAATAGTGAAATATTCATAATAAATGTATAGATATGGATCTGTATTACCTGTCCAGGGTTTTGTATTGGGGTCTATTAAGCCCAGGTAATTTTATTATTAATAAACATTATTTATTTAGCCCCAACATATTATGCAGCGCTGTACATTAAATAGGGGTTGCAAATGACAGATACAGACAGTGATACAGGAGGGGGAGGGGACCCTGCCCTGAAGAGCTTACAATCTGAGAGTTGGGGGAGGTATCACACAATTAAGACTAATGTGTGTGTTTTTATGTTAGCAAAGTACCTCTTGTTATAGAATAGTTGTCACGTGGTCACCCTCGCTTTAGGAGATGAATAACCAGTAAGTGACAGATGGTTTCATGATTCTTTATTTTCTTTAGGCTGTATATTTACATTCTGGAATGGCTGAGTGCTCGCAGATAGGAAGTAGCCGTACAGCCCGGAATCATCAAATAGATATTTAAAATGCAGAAGACTTTGTATATGTTTAGTAGTTATACCCCCGCAGTGTGCAACATTGGAATCCTACTGTTCTTGTTTTTTAAAGCTGGCCATACACAAGTAACTTTTTCTCATGCAAGCAGTCCATTTGATTGCTTTTTTATAACCATGATAAATTGATTTTGATTTTCTAAACATGATCCCCAAAATCGGGTTGATTGTTGAATCATAAAAAATCTTGTGGTCTAAATTTCTGCCAATCCTACAAGCATTTGACATGTATTTGAAATCTTCTAATCAATTGCTGGGAAATTAAAATTTAAAGAAAGTTTTGCTCATCTTCAGTGCTGTTTCCCCCGTTGATCCATGCATTTTAAAAAAAAAATCTTTATTTTTAACCACAGGGAGTAATAAATAAAGAGTACAATACAATTGTAGTAACAATTGTGACAATAGGTATATAAAATGACCCTGACAAAGGAAGCCTTTGAAAAGCAAACTGAGTAGCAGTGTAATATTGAACATAAAGTAATAATAAACGTAACAAGACTCTATTGATTCACAAATTTGAGTTGACCTGCAAGACAATTTTCAATATACCAGGGTTAGAGGGGGTAGGGGGAGAAGTGGTAAAATGGGGCACCCAAGGAAAGGTCAGTACTGTATAGTGGGGTTTAGTTCCACTTTAAATTTGGTGTGTGCTTATAATATTTTTTCAACATTTCTTTCAGTCAATAAAATTGAAAACAATTAGAAGTCATTTTTGAAATGATGGCCTTGGAATGTCTCTTCTTTATATGAATTTGGGTCTCTATTCTATTGGACACGTTAACAGAATTCTGTGAAAATCAGATTACCAATGTTGTAGGGTTTCTAAATGTAGGACAGATCAAAGCCATTCTTCCTCCATGCCTACTGCACCATCCTAATATATTATTACATTACACGAGCATACAGCAAAAGTGATTATCTTCCAAATATGCAAGATTTCGGATTGTTTTAAATTAGCTTCTTTGTTACTATTTGTTTTTAGGTGGGCATCAAGTTGGTTTTCCAATATGGAGGCTTGTAAGTTGGGTGGGTCAGCTTGGCTTTTATGTGACAAAAGGGAAAATGGAATCCTCTGAAAGTTCAGAAAGTGATATAAAATGCCAGATTTCCATTCACTAACTTCAGTGTACATACCAACCATCTGATAGCATCACCTCTTTTACAAAGAACATTTCTTTGGTGTACTTTTCCTAACCTGGGATAGCAGTAGTGTCTGAATTAGCGCAGTGATCTCCTGGCCCCTTTTAGCTGGGTGCACCACCCGGCACCTTCCAGTAACCACCTGGCTGGGTCATAATACAGGGGCTGCTACTAGGGATGAGCAAGAATGCCTCTGGCATTCTCCCTAAAATTTCCTCGAACTTCCAATGGTTCTACAAAATTCAAAATCATTGAGAAGATGCCCGGCAAAGGAGAACCTCCTGACATTGTAATATAAGTATCTCATACAAATTATACATTTGTTACAGATACAAATGTATAATATAAAGAGATACTTATATAACAATGTCAGGAGGTTCTCCTGTGCTGGACATCTTCTCAATGATTGCAGCTGTGGCTGCATTCATTGAGAAGAGTGTGCGATCCCCGGGGCACTAGAGGTTAATTTCATCCCTGGAAATTCTTCTATTCGGCGAGAGATTGACCTCTCGGCGAATCAGAAAGCTGTTCTCGCTTACATTTTCGGTGAACGATAAAAGCCCGATTCGCCGCAAGATCGAACTTAATATTCTCGCTCGCTCATCCCTACTACCCACCTACAGCTTCATCCCACCCAGCTTAAAAAAAGTTTCTAGAGGAATACTATAACCTACCCTAATGCATTTTTTCTAACAATGAGGAAGTAAATGCAGTACATTTAACTATGTAAGGAAAAGCCGCCTCTGTGCTACTTCTGCCCACAATGCCTGGTGGTCCAGCCGTGACAATATGAAAGCACAATGACCTCTATACAGTGCACAATTATACATGTCAAACCTAAAGCTAAGAACTATTTAATAATTATTTGTCTATATTTTTTTTATAGGTGACTGATGATGATGAAGATGATATTGGAAAAGAACCGGCTTCTTCCTGAATGTTCTATCGGCATCGTCACATCACTGCATACTGTCCCTCCTATGTATTTAATTGGGATGTATTTGCCACAGTTTGTCTTTTTCCGCCCAGTTTTTCCATTTTAATGTAGAACATGGCAAGAGCTCATTCTGCTCTTCATTCATTCACATAAATGCTTATTTTGATTTTCAATGTTTGTATATGCAGCGATCAATGTGTTTTATATGTTGAATGTTGCTGTATTTATCAGTGGAAGTAAATAAACTATGATTGTATGTATGGAAATTGTTGTTTATGGGGAATAAGGGATAAAGTAGAAAGATAAGATGACCAAAGATATTAAGTGGTGACTGGATCATGCAGGTTGCATAGAAATGGGAAATGTGTAACTGATCACCAAATGGACTCTGCTAATCACATCCTGATTATGCTGAAAGATCAGGGTGCATTTATATTTATTGAGCCTTCTAGAGCTGCCCCGACTCTCTGGTATAGTCTTCCTGACCCTATAGACCTTTTTTCTCCCCTGATAGAAAATTACTCCCCTAGCCACTCTCCTCACTCCTCTAAGGACCTACTAATGACTTCCTCACTCATAACCTCATCACATGCACGGTTTCAAGACCTTTTTAAAGCTGTCACTGCCTTAGCTTGGTCCTACTTTCTGTACATCTAAAAGCACTCAAAACCCAACACTTCAACCTCACCTACCCGTCTTCTGTCTCTTAAAACCTCACTACTCACCCACCATTCCATATCCCCCTCCTATTGTGTGATACTTCCCCCACGTCTTAGATTGTAAGCTCTTCGGGGCAGGGTCCTCTCCTCCTCCTGTTTGCAATCCCTATTTAATGTACAGCTCTGCGTAATATGTGCACTTTATATTTATACTGCTTAATAATTATTTAAATGGGAACCTGACTAGACATAAACATGGGAGCTGCCTTTGCTCATTTGCAAAATTGCATGTTTCAGCAAGATCCTCCTGATTCTTGTTTTACAGACCTGGAATGAGAATATTTATATCAGGTATTAGCCTATTCAACATTCATATGCTGGTTCCAAATATGAGATAAAAGAGAGCTGACGACCCCAGAGCTCTCACTTTAATAACACGTTGGAAAAGGCAGCTCCCTTATTTCTCTCCTGGCAAAATTCCCTTAAATTTAAAGAGCGATTCCAAGCTTCGAGTAAAGTCAGTCAGTGTTCTTCAATCCAAAAAACAAAGTATGTGTGCTGGAGTCAGAAAGTCTACCTAAATAACCACATAGGAACCATCAAAATCCCGGGTAATTTAAAATGTAAATAAAGAAATGTGTAAGTAAAGGGTTTAGCAAATGTGCAACACAGATTCAGAGATATAGACAGCTACAGTTACATAACGGTGGTTGTGTCATTTTGATTTAATATTTGTATAGCAAACTATTGATTTTTGTGTCTGCGCTGTTGTCTGGCTTAGTACAGGTCACGTGATGCAATGTCATCCATATCCTGGAATATTCATTCATTGAGGCCTGTGAATCCGAAAGATAGCAAATTAACTAGCAACTGTGGAAAATTGTTTTTTTCTGTGAAATGTAACTGAAACTTTGCTCCTCTGCAATGGTTACAAAACAAACTGAACTGTTGAGGAGGATGGGATTCGAACCCATGCATGCAGAGCAATAACCACTCGGCCACCTCGTCTCCTTGCTCCTTCATTCAGTGGCTTTTTGTGAGAGTCTTCAGGGAGCCCCTCCTATAATTATTATATCCACAGCTTACAGTATATTAGTCTGGTGGTCTGTAGGAAGAATTCTTACATTGCCCGCCATTGGGAAGAATGTCACCCTTACAGACAGCCCAAAATTTTATGGGTGTCACCTAAACTGACCTGAGAGATACAAACTGCTCATTGCCCAAGGAACCCCCAGCAACCCCTGAAGGAACCCTGGTTAAGAAATACTCGTCTACAGTGTATTTTGTTTTGTAAATCAGAAATACAGACTTACCCGATTACCAACATACATTGATGAAAACGTAAAGCTTTGAGTAGGTTAGCTTTGTAGGCACATTAAGGTTTCATTGCTACCAAAAATGTGTATAGCATTGTGTTCAGTCTCCCTTGTACCAAACAATTCTAAACTATTATCAGTTCCTGGCTATAATAATTATATTCAACATGTAATCATATAGCCGGCTGGAAATCACTGAATATTATTATTATTACCATACTAATTACAATCGCTTTACATAAAGGGTGATAGATAAGCTGAATATACAAATACTGACTGGTAAATGCAAAGATCAGTTCTCCTTCTTGTTATCAGCAAAATGATCAAAGTAAGTGGTCTAACCAGTGTATTTTGTACAATTATTATCATTAACAGTATTTTTATAGCACCAAGATATTACACAGCATTGTACATTATATAGGGGTTGCAGGTGACAGATAAAATGACACTGAAGCAGCAAAGTAACCCTTTATCATAACATCTGTCTCACCATTCTTCACAGTTGGTAGGGGCTGTTCCTGAAATTCTGTCTTTGCTTTGATTCAGATATACTGTGGACAAACAAATCTATCTTTGATTCATCAGTGTATAGCAACATCTGGCCTTCCCATACGGTTTCAACTGGAGCATTTGCTTTCTTATTGTAGGTGCTTTTGTACCAAGCATGTCTAAACAGGATACACCAGACGTGTTTGGTGCAACCCAAAAGAACCTACAATCACCTATCAGAAAGAGAATGTTATGGCCAAACAACTTTTTTTTGGGTTGTACAGCATCATCTGTGAACAAACAAAGTTATCTTTTATTTATTAGCTTGTAACACGTTGTTTTCAGAAGCCGTTGTCTTCCCATGCAGTTTTATTTGATGCAATTTCTTTCTAGCTGTATATGCAATGCCGTCTTTTGTTGGCATCAAACTGTTACTGTGGCCAAGAAACGTCCTTTTGGGATTGTAGATGTCTCCACATTGACTCCAAATTGCAGGAGTTACAATACTCCCAGATCCCGCAATATAATTTTGAGTTCCTTGGAGACTTCTCTCAGCATCCTTGGCCTGATTTTGTTGGCTTGGCCAATCCTAGACAAATTAGTAATCATTTGAAATCTAAGAAACCTATGATTTCCCTTACAGTGAAACTGCTGAGTCCGAATATTTTGATAATTTGAAAAATAAATCTTTGTTATACTCGTAAATATCCATAACGTTATCTACGTACTTTTGATCTTGGCATGATGACGCCAAACACTTTATTAGCAAAGAGAACACCAGATCCTCCATTTCTGAGGTTTAAATAAGACCAGCCTATTCCCGATAGGGGTTCCAACCTTTTATACCTTATCTGCAACACCTGATTCTAATTTCCTGGATCTGCAGTGGTTTTATGGGCCGTTAGTTTCAGTATATTATCTTTATCTGTATGCATATTGGAATGAAAATGTAATGCAGCCTTTCTTGACCTTTTTACTATGGGGTAACCCTTGAAGTAGCTTGCAGGTCCTTATGGAACTCCTTCTATATTTATTATATCCACAGATCACAGTATATTAGTATGAGGGTCAGTAGGAAGAATGCCTCTTACATTGCTGGCCATTGAGAAGAATGTCACCGTTACAGATAGCCAAAAAAAGTAATTTGTATTACTGAGAGGCGCAAACTGCTCATTAATCAAGAAACCCCCAGCAACTTCTGGAGGAACCCTGGTTGAGAAACACTGATCTAATTGATCAAACTATTTCTATAGTACTTAGTTTTCATGCAACTTTAATGAAAGAACGTGTTCCAATGTTTCTAACAATCACATATATATAACATTCTGCTTGTAGAAATGGCTCACGATTAGCAGTCTAATATAGAGCGTAAGACAGAAAGTCAGACGGATTGAATTTAATTGCTGTAACTTCTGAACATCTTATTTCATTGCTCTGCTATTTCCCGGGTGGAGAACAGGCAATATACTCATCGGGACAAACCCAACAATTCTGTTTGCCATGGTGTCAGAACTAAAGCAAAACTTTCCAGCTTGGTCTATCTGCATTGCTCGGGACATGGCTGTGTTATCTCTTGTGTAGGTTTAGTTGTATGTGCTGCATATATTGTATAGGAAAAAAAAAGTGTTATGGCCTCCGTGGCCCACATGATGCTGGCATTTATATCCTGGAACTTAGGGCTAGAATGGCATGGGTTGCTCGGAATAGAAATGTTTCTTTTGTTTTGCTTGTTTTAAAGTCGAACTAAACCCAGCTATACCCACCCTACTGTACCCATTCCTTCGCAGGGCGCCACCATCTTCTTACATTCTCCTTGCAATCTTTGATCATATTAATCGGCCAGGATTATTATTACTAAGAATTTATATAGCACCGACATATTATACAGCGCTGTACAAAGTCAATAGTTATGTCACTAGCTGTCCCTCGATGAAGCTCACAATCCAATGTCCCTACCATAGTCATTACCACAGTCTAAAGACAATTTTCGAGGGAAGCCAATTAAATTATTTAAAATTTGCAAGATCTTTTTTGATGGGGACCTGTGTAGAACAAGAGATTGGGAATTTATACATTAATTCCTGGCAGCAAAATTACATTTTTTCGCCAACCCTGGAAATTTGTAGTATTAGAATGAATGTAGTTCGAAGACAGAGTTTTTTGGCAACAATTTTTTGTGTCAAAAATCAATAGTACATTCTCATAAATGTGAAACAGCAAACAAATTAATGTCAATAGTACAGATTTATACGGTACTTCCTTAGCTTTAAAGGTTAATTACTTACATCTTTTTTGTAAACATCCACAGTCGTATTTCCTTCTATTTAGAGGTCATATACCTCCTATACTAGACACAGATCAACTATTGCATAGAACATATAACATATACGTATTTCTTATGACGCAGCTTTCTTAACCCAACGTGTTTCGCCCAATCTAGGCTTCCTCAGGGGTATTGCTAGCTATGTTGATGTTCAAAGCTCTGTTTCTTGAAAGCATATTATCCTTACTTGCACACATTTGTCATTTTATGAAGTAATGTATGAATGTTTCCTCCTAATATACAGGATTTCTTGTAGGGTTTCTTAAGAAAAAAGCATATTAACCTAACCGCATGTTTTTGGAATGATATAGTTCATTTGTGCCCGGCACACGTAGGGGAAGCCGGATTGCCGGGTATCCTGGGATCCAAATCTGGGGTGTGCAAGTTGGAAGGATTAGTGGATGCTGTGTTGGGACATCGCCTGTCTCCTTCTGCAATAATGACCGGCCTGATCCAACATCTGTAAAAGTAGAGCTTTTGTTTCACCTCAAACATATGAACTTTTGACCAGACCACGGTCATGAAGCAATTAACATACAATATCGGAGCTGTGATTGAGCCATCTCTGACCTCTCCAGCTGCTTTTAATATGAAGTTATTCTTTCTTGAAGACAACAAAGACTGCAGAGTTGGGTTTCAGTTACTTTTCAAGGCTCCACAAACTTTAGACTGCGCTACTGCAGGAGGGCCTCAGACCAACAGGGGACCCCACGGGGCCCCAGATCTGTTCAGCAGGGGGCCTCAAGTCAGTTCTGTTGGCTAAATCAGTCATTCCTTTAACACATTGAAATCATGGCATGCATTGAAACTTGCTAAGAACACATTGACACAACACATATGTTTTCTCTATAGACACTCCGGGATTCTTTGCCTTGCATGCTACATTGGGATTGAAGGAAAACATCCATGGAGACTTTCAATGGAAAGCATTGGCAGTGGATTCATGCAACCTGTGTTTGAAGCAATTTATCTGCCAGTATTTGGAGCAGCACTGAAGTAGAGGTGACCATGCCTGCTGGTTGTATAGAATGGGTGGACTGCCAAGATTATGCTGTGATAGAAAATACCTCCAATTTCAGGTCATTTTGAAAACAAATGCCTCTACCCCAAAACAATGGGAGGGTTGGGGGTCCCGGATCTTTACAAACATTACGCAGCCTCCCATCTGGTCAGAGTGGTTGACTGGGCGTGCAACTTGACCCCCAAACAATGGTCAGACTGAGGCAGTTGGCTAGCATGGAGGGACTGAGGGTGATGCCCTCACAATTGGCCTGATCATGTTTATAGATCACAGCTACCGAATCCATGCATGGGCTGATCTGTGTCTGGAAATGCAGATCTCTGCACGGCCATAATCTACGGCACGCTGGGCTCTAGGAGTTTGCACTACTATGGACACCAACATATAGAATCAGTGCCGCTTCATTAGTTGTATTAATACCAAGAAATCATTTTTCCTGCATAAATCAGGAACAAAATCTCACTCTATGCACAAGGACCACCATTTCCCATTCCTGCTGTGGTGTGTGCTCTCCAAGGCTGGAGAAGATACATTTATTATTATTATACAGTATTTATATAGCACCATCATATTACACAGTGCTGTACTAAGTCCATAGTCATGTCACTAACTGTCCCTCAAAGGAGCTCACAATCTAATGTCCCTACCATAGTCATATGTCAATAATGTAGTCTAAGGTCAATTTAGGGGGAAACCAATTAATCTAACAGCATGTTTTTGGGATGTGGGAGGAAACCAGAGTACCCAGAGGAAACCCACGCAGACACGGGCAGAACCTGTAAACTCCATGCAGATAATGTCCTGGCTGGGATTCGAACCTGGGACCTAGCGCTGTAAAAGCCAGAGTGCTAACCCTTGAGTTCATCAGTAAAGCTGGATGATCCAGCAAACCTGGGGCAGATCTGGTCCAGGATTGAAAACATTTGCTAACAAATGGCAAATGATTTTTAGGAAATCTATTTCAGGATTGCTGGATCACCCAGCTTCACTGATGAAAGTGTATCTTCTCCAGCCTTGGAGAACTTTAATAAATCAGACCCAATGCCTCCATCATGGATTACCCTACCATAGGCCCCACCTGGAAAAAGGTGTTCTCCCATCCATACATCTCCCCCTCCCCGTCACCATTGTATCCAATACTCTGCAAACCAAAAAAAAAAAACAATATTTACTTCTGCAGAGCTCTCAATCCGTCAACATTCGGTCCTGCACCGTCCTAGATTCCGGCGCAGAGAAACCAGCGAGCGCTCCTTCTTTACATGACCTTTCCTCCTGTAAAAAATAAGTGCAAATCTCACTGTGAATGCAATTTTTTTTTTACATTGCAGGAAACCTATCTGTGCATGTTTGGAGATCAGGCATGAAGAAGCAGGCCAAAGCCGCCAGGGTTGCCCATTCAGGCTGAGGCAGTATGGACAGAAGAGAAGGGTTTTCCCTTTATATTTAAAAAAATACAAAACATAAAAAAACACCTTTTTATATACAAAGTAAAATATGTGCTGATAGGTTCACTTTAATAGCTGCTGTAGGGAACCCATCCGAGATGATGCCAGGGGAGACATGTTGTCTTGCTCCCTCCTACTTTTAAAAGAGCCCTCAAATCCCATATTTTCAACCTCACCTACCCATCTTCTTCTGTCCGTTAAACCCTCACTACCCACCACCATGCTATGCTACTTTCCTCTTAGATTGTAAGCTTTTGGGGGCAGGATCCTCTCCTCCTCCTGTGTCACTGTCTGTATCTTTCTGTCATTTGCAACCCCTATTTAGTGTACAGCGCTGCGTAATATGTTGGCACTAAATAAACCCTATTTATTATTATAATTATTCCAATGACTTTAATTGGTGAGCAAAATACCGTAAGAAAAACCTCCTTACACCAAGAATGTATGTGTCAACCTAAAAGTGAACAATGATTCACCATGTTCACGTTTTGCATATTATCTTTGTAAAGTCATTTGTCATAATACACCCAGTCGAGTCATAAAAAAGGAATCCGAAGGTGAATGTTCACTCTCGTTGTTGTGTAAACAGGAATCACCCCCGAAGTCCCTGCAATCTGTGCTGCAAGTCCCACTAACTCCACAGCTTGTTCTTGCTTTTGTTTTTTCCGGTTTTCTTTGTAAAAGAATACCCCCGAGGAGATTCATTTATTCTCAAGAATTACTATTATATGGCCTTTGAACGACCTGTTCACTGATTTAAGGTGATTCACGCTGTGCATGTTTCTGCAGAAAAGCCAACCTGCAATAATCTGGTATTTGCATTTTTAGACTTTTTAGGCTGTTAGGATTTTGAGATTTTTAGGCTTTTTAGGCTTAGGCACGTTTTCTGCCCATTAGGTTCCTGGGAAGAATGAGCTGCCTGCTTTCCGTATAACCTAGAAATTTGGGGTTCTCAGAAGGGTTCAATGGCAGCACGGTGGCTCAGTAGTTAGCACTCTGGCCTTTGCAGCACTGGGTCCCAGGTTAGCACCGGGCCCTGGCACACATAGAACAGGGCTGTGACCAAAACTTAGAACCACAGAACCTTCTCCTTGTCTACAGGTGTCCACAAAATGATGATAAAGACACAAGAAGGTGACTGGCCATACCTACCTGGCCAACCATCTATCCATGCTTTACAAGCTTTCCATAACCACAAGGTTTGACTTTAGTCGTTCTATTTCCTGCATGTTTTTTTTTACCTGTGAAAGGACTCCTTGTATAGACATCCAAAAACCCTGAGAATTCTGCTGGGTGCCATCATTTTTGTGGTACTTTGATCTGATACTCCTGCTGCTCTTTTCCTAAGAGTGGTGGAGCAACTGGGACCTTGCACACAGTATACACTTCCAAAAAAAGGAGAGGGCCGTGACCAAAACCCAAAACACACAGAACCACCTTCTTGTCTACAGAGTCCAAAAAATTAGATAAAGACACAAGAAAGTGACTGGCCAAACCTACCTGGCCAACCATCTATCCCTCCTATGCAAGCGTTCCATAACTACAAGCCTTAGTTTAATAATTGTATGTGTTTTATGCATGACTTTTATCCGTGAAAGCCTCCCATGTATAGACGTTTAAAAGTCATTAGATATCTATTGGGTACCCGCATCTTTGGCTTACTAAGAGCTATCACTCACCTGATACCCTATACTGTTAAAGCTCCCCTACTAGAGGTGGAGCAGGCGGGCCTTGGCACACATAGGAGAGGGCTGTGACCAAAAAATAGAACCACAGAACCTCCTCTCCTCTACAGGTGTCCACAAAAAGATGATAAAGACACAGAAGGTTACTGGCCATACCTACCTGGCCAACCATCTATCCATGCTATGTAAGCATTACATAACCACAAGCTTTGATTCCAACGGTTTTCTTTACATAAGCAGCTAAGTGGATGTTTACCTAGCTGTTAGCTAGAGCCAGACAAGAAGGTGACTGGCCATTGGGGTAAATCTGATATCAAACTGTCATGGGAGAACCTGGGTGATCCAAATCTGAATGAGTCTGTTCCAGGATTCTAATCTCCCAAGTTATTGCAAATTAGAAGAAGAAATCCATTCCAGGTTTGCTAGATCACTCAGGTTCCCCTAGGATAATAGCTTCTCCAGTCTTGGAGAGCATTAATAAATCAGGCTCTATCTATGGTGGGAATTTTCCCAGATCCATGTGCTTCAATGGCAATAATTGACTCTCCACCAGGAAATGTTTCAGTTATTGCTCCAAAAATTATTAAAAAGAAACTATAGTAGTGAAATTTACAGCAGCAGTTGTATTGGGGTTTGTGAAACATTTGTAACATTGCGCCATTGTAACCCATCATATGCAGTGTCTCTTCACTGGTGAATGCACAATTATTAGCCAATAAATGTTTCTACACTGCGTTTTCTTGGCATTCTTTGGAAATGCGGCACATTGGAAATAAAACCTGCAATTGTTTAAGCCGGTGACAGGATGAAGTGTTCTGGCGGATAGAAGTGCCAAGCTGTAAAAAGGCTTTTTATTGTATCAGTGTTCATTATTATACAATTAGTTTTTTGTTTTCAGGGTAATAGAAAGTCAAACACAAAGTTTGATACAAACAATGACACAGGATGAAGAGAGGACCCTGCCCCAAAGAACTTACAATCTAAGAATGAAATAGATTCTTTATATGTATTATAAGTTATTTAGATTTGACCTGAAAGAGGAAAAACTATGGAGGATTGAGAATTTCCAAAGAGCCGGTTCTTCCATAATGGATGATTGGGAGTCTATACAGAGCGTAATATGAGCAGGTATTTAGGAAATATAGGTAGTAATCATAGACATGGAGGAATGATATCATGGACCTGTTGCCCTATATGTGACCCCAGCAGTCACACCCAAGAATTGGGTATTTTACAGGCACAAAATGTTTGGCAGGTGTGAAGTCTAATTCTTAATGTCAGACTTTCCTGAGTCAGCCAGTACACAGAGTTCTTGTAAATCCAGGCTGGTCACCCATGTACTAGGGCTGGGTATAGCCGTCTCTTCGGCTGTTTCCAGCTACATTCATATTCGTCATTCGGTCAAAATAAAAATATTTTTTTTTTAGTCCCCTCCTTAATACTATTGTGTAAGATTCATGAAAGAAGAATCTGTGGTGGAGTGAAATCTGCATGTGTAAAGAGTGAATGTTTGTGTAGTCATGTACGCTCTAGATCAGGGATCAAACACCAAACGTCCTTGCTGGAGGACGCTGCAATAAGAGATTTGTTTTACCCTGAAGATATTTTATAATAGAATCACTGAACACAAAACAGGAAAATCATTATAGAATCCAAAACATTCTCCTGTGTGCATACAGATATAAAATTATATACCAGTGTCTATGATATAAGGAGATGTGTTTCTATTTCTTATACAAAGCAGTGAGATGATTCTGATCTCTCGCTATAAATGTGTAAACTTCTCCAAACATGCAGAACAAACGTCGGCACTCTCTGCGTTTGGTTTGTTGTCAGTCACCGTTTATTGCCGTTGTGCTTTCCTCATGTACTGAAATCATGAGAAGTATAAAAGTTGAGCAATGCATCAGTTTGACATTTTAGTAAAATTTCACACCAGAGCAAAATAAGAGTGGCAAAGAAAATTGGTTGAGGTGGAGCCGAACCTTTTCCATAAAGTCATCACTTGGTGCCGAAACCCGGATCTTCCAGTATGATCCTGAAACCAAACCACAGTCACTGGAAACACCTTCATCACCAAGAATCAAAAAGTCCAAATTCACAGCCATGTCATCGTGTTTTGTGACATGAAAGCGTTATTTTGGCAGAATGGGTTCCAGAAGGCCCAACAGTGACCCAACATTATTATAAGGAAGACAAAGCTGAGAGAAAGAGTCAGGAAAAGACGGCAGAAATGTGGGAAATGGTTTCATTCTTCATCGGGACAATGCTCCTTCTCACACAGCACTTTCTGTGACCGACAAACACATTACTACGCTGGAACATCCTCCATATTCACCAGATTTGGCACCTGGGGACTTTTTTCTTTTTGCTAAATTGAAATCGGTGAATAAAAGAACACGCTTTGTGTCAATGGATGCAGGAAAGAAAAAAACATCAGAAACTGATCTGCTCCACACCTTCCATCAGTGGCAAACAAGACAGCGTCGGTGCTTCATTGTGAATGGAGAGAATATTGAAAGGGTCAAAAATTAGAATTGTCATATAAATAAATAATAAATAATAAGTGAGATATTATATCAGTCCCATTATTTATTAGACAGATCTTATATGTAGCCTTATGTAAATGATCTTGATGAAATATTGATCCTGCTTTGCATTTTAAGGTGGCTACATGATGCCCTGCCTGTGCAGCTGATGTAGCCACCCTCCTTGTCTACATTGTGCATTGTTGAAAGTGAGACATCTTAGGATTCAATGTGCACTGCAAAGGTTAAAGCAGAATTGTCATTAAAATAAAAAAAACACTTACCTTACCTTCCCCTTAGCCTTCCATTCCTCCACAATTGGCTTCCATTCGCTCCATCTTGGATTCTTTTTTTGTCCCATGGCAGGAACCACTGGGTGCCGCCTGTGGACATACTTATTATAGAAAGGGTTCTCTGAAGACCTGAAAGTTATTTTAAGGGGTTTTCCCATATTAAAACAATTACAAAACACTGCACTAGATTATTGTTGTTCAAGGTCAAAGATTGCTACCATTTTGGGTGAAAATCTAGCATGTGTACAGTAGATCCCTTGACGATGTTCATCAATCTTTTAATCCATCCATAATCATGGTGGAATATGAACGATGGAGCAAAGATGACCTCTGTATTGTCATATACAGTACAACACAATGGGGTGCCACTTGCAAGTCCTCCCTCCTCAGCTCTCCATAGAAATAAACAGTGCTACGTACAGGGCTAAATAATTTTTCAGCTGCTGGAATTGATGACAAAAAATGAGAATTAATGAAGTCTCGGGTGATGTCAGTATACTGTAGCAGAAATGACAAATAATTAATATTCATATTGTGGACAAATAACATCAAATGGTTGAATACAAATGAAACAACCCCAGGCAATGGCGTCTCTGATGGCTTCTGCTCAAATTTGTTAAACAAAAACAGCAAAAAAACAGTCTTTTGGGTGGCATCAGTAGCAAAGCCGTCATAAGTAAAGCCCCTTGACTAGCACAAAAAGATTGGTGGATTCATGCACACCAGGTGTGCCAAAGTGGCCCAAAGGCCTCAGGAAAACATGGAACCCAGAGTCGGGAATCCTCCGCTCCATACTCGGATTCCCAGTAAAACCAAACTAAAAAATTGCTGCTGGTTTCAACTCGGTAGCAAGTTCTGAGAAACCGTGGGCACCCAAATCGGCCATCCAAAACGCTGCCCAACACAGGTGCCCTCTTTGTCACTTTATATATTTTTGTAGAATGAAATATGCCGAATTTGCTGGGTATTTGGCATCATCTACCTCAATTTGGGTTTGACAGGCCCCGATAAGGCCATAGGTAATTGCATTGGCACAGATTTGTGTCTCTTTATTTGGAATCCAGGCCTGGAGTGTCTTGAACAGAATGGGTGTGCCAGGTACTCCATCCCTTTTCCAGAGAAAATTAAGGTAGATGATGCCAAATACCTTCGGAATGTCAATGATTGTTTTGTAGCTTACATAAATCCTGCATACTAATATTGTGACTGGCTTGACAAGCTTTCTAAAGCAGCAACATGTTTCTGGCAATTTCTTGACAATGTTGGCAAGCATACAAGAATATTTTCAGTGTTTATATTGTTCTGTATCTCCCTGCAGGGGCATTGCTGGGTTTGCCACAGATTGGATAAACGCACCAAACTTCCATTATGTATACTTTTCTGTGCACAGAATCAGGGCCACCATTAGTGATGGGGCAAGGGGTACCTCTGTACTGGGTCCTGATCAAATAAGTTCAGTGCTAAAAGTTTTGGACATAGGGGAAGGGGTGCAGGAAGTTTACTTAGTTTGGGGCCTGGAAATTTCAGATGGAGGCACTGCACATAACAGATACATACAGGTTAATTTATAGTATCTACACTGATTATTACTAACCTGTATTTATATAGCACCATATTATCCATTGTTGTGCAAAGTCCATAGTCATGTCACTAGCTGTCCCTTGGAGGCTCACATATCTAATGTCCCTAGCATAGTCATATGTCATTATTACAGTGCAAGGCCAATATGAGGGGAAGCCAGATAACCTAACTGTATGTTTTTGGAATACCTGGAGGAAACCCACACAGACACGGAGAGGACCCGCAAACTCCATGCAGATAGAGCCCTGGCTGGGATTCTAACCTGGGACCTAGTGCTGCAAAGGCCGGAGTGCTAACCACTAAGCCACAGTGCCCACTCTTCAACCCACTGATCATCTGCTGCTGAGTGCCCAGGAGTGGCAAAATGCACTGCATGCATCCATAGGTGGCAACAGCCANGCCATGATCTCCAAATATTGGTTTCCAACCTCTCCCATTTAGAACTGCAGTAGAGTCCACAGCAAAAATTTGCGTTTCACCTTAGGACTGAAATGTACTTTAGCCAACATCAAAGGAAATTGTCTTTAATAGTAGAACAAAATCCTGTTATTTAACTTTTCATATAGTAAGACCTGGAGCTGGCAAAGAAAGAGTAGTTGGAAGGCTAGCATGCTGGGGGAGCCAGGAGAAGTAAAGGGAAAGCCTTGGAGGAGGTCAGGTGGTTAGGAAAAAAAGTTAGGGACTGGTCAAGGTTTAGTGGTGGGGAGGAGTGTTGGAAGGGTTCAAAGGGCAAGAGACAGAAAGTTAGGGGTCTATTTAGGGAGTTGACCACCCTGACCCCCTTAATGAGGCTGGCGAATAGGAAAAAACGGGTAATAAAGGGGTTGGCGGTTGAGGTCCTTGGGGGGAATCAATAGTGGCAGAGTCAACTCTAGTGTGATATCCCCTCAATGTAAATGTACATGGTGTCGTATTTGGTGATAGATAGTAAAAAGAAGCTGCAAGGAGAGGTCTTCATACCCAAGCCAGTGGAGTAAGGTACAGCTGGGGGCAATTAAAAAGGGTGCAAACCCCCCAAAAAGTGGCATAAACGGGTGAGGATTGCCTTCAAAGACCTGTAACCGAAAAGGTTATTAATGCCCATTCAGTGGTTATTTGTGGTTGGGATCAAATGTCATCATTTTGTTTTAGTTAATTTAATTGCAGTTTTTTTGTAGTATACTACATTCGTTGACTACATTTGCTGTTATTTGTATATATTAATTGAATTAACATATATATTAGACGGTTGATGTAATATTATAATTTATGGTTACACTAAGTAGATAATATTTAATACTTGTTTATTAAAAATTGATAAATTTAGAAGAGGGGGGCAATGACACGCCCCAAGAGGCTTTTTCCCCAAATAATGCGTGCTGTGGTTATTTAAAGGAATAGGGGGTGGAGGGAAAAAAGGGGGAATATAGATATTGTTGAAGGGGTGAACATCCTGGCTACCTGAGTCACGTCATTTGTTGTATTTTATTCCTTTAAAAGAGAACTCAAAACCCAATGCTTCAACCTCCCCTACCCGTTTTCTGTCTCCTAAATCCTCACTACTCCCCACCATTCCATCTGCCTCCTATTGTGTGATACTTCCCCCACCTCTTAGATTGTAAGCTCTTTGGGGCAAGGCCCTCTCCTCCTCCTGTGTCATGGCCCTGATTTATTAAAGTTCTCCAAGGTTGGAGAGGATACAATTTTATCAGTGAAGCTGGGTGATCCAGCAAACCTGAAATGGATCTGGTCTAGGATAGAGAACATTTGCTAACAGATAGCTCATGACTTTTAGGAAATCCATTCCAGATTTGCTGGATTACCCAGCTTCACCTATTAAAGTGTATTCTCTCCAGCCTTGGAGAACTTTAATAAATGAGAGCTATTGCTGGTATATGTCTGTCATTTGCAACCTTTATTTATTGTACAGCGCTGCTTAATATGTTAGAGCTATATAAATCTATAATAATATTATTAATTGCATATATGTCAGCCTAAGTTTCCAGAGGGCGGGTGTTGTAGATGACTGACATCACCAAAACAAATACCGAACAGCTAAATAAATCATCAGAGGATCTTCTCAGCCCCGATCTATCCAAACCTAGAAAAAGAGAAGAAAGTATGGCTGAAATGCGGCTTCATCAATAACATGCTCAGCATTTCTTTTTCTTATGAATCATCATTATTTGGACAGAATTTGTCAATCCTCCTTCTGACAGGGAAATTGTTGTCACATACGAGGACATAGGATACACGGCAGAGCAGGAATCTATTTCTAGCAGCAATATCTCATAAGTGATGAATGGGCAGGGTGGAGAAGCTTTACTCCGTCAGGGGAAAACAAAACAAACAACTTGCTGTGAATTAGGAAACCTCCCTTAATATGACGGCCTAAATTTCTTAAAAACACGGTAATCTGGGATTATCAACGGTAATCTGGGATATGGTCAATGTGTCCTGGACATCGGAGTATCCTGGGATTTGCACCAGCAAAGCTCCAGAACTCTGATGACGTTCTGTATATTTTATATCCATCTATATATATTTGTTATATTTGTTGTCTTTAGTTTTATATTTTTTTTATATATTTGTTGTCTTATTTTTCTATTTTGTTTTTAGAGAGCCGACATATTTCAAGGCATTTCTGTACGGCACCATTCACGTCAGTTTCTGCTCTCCAATGCATTTTATGGAGGCGCTCAGAGCTTTGATCCCCCGGTGAGATTTGTAGATTAATAGAAGAAACCCAGGCAGAGAGAAATCAGAGGAGCTCCGGGAGTCACAACACTGAGCTCTGGGCTATATATGTATCAAGACAGAAGGACAGACTGACACAATGCTAACCACCAAGTTGTACAGTATCAGTGCTAACTAACCAGCAATATATTCAATTATAATTCTGCAACAGATAAACTAGTGTAAAATACAATGGACCTGATTTATTAAAGCTCTCTAAGGCTGGAGAGAATACACTTTCATTGGTGAACATGGATGATCCAGCAAACTTGGAATGGATCTCGTCCCAGATTCAAAACATTTGCTAGCAAATAGCAAATGACTTTGAAAAAATCATTTCCAGGTTTGCTGAATCACTCAGCTTCACTGATGAAAGTGTGTCGTCTTTGGGGAGCTTTATAAAATCAGGCCCATTATGTCTGATCCTATTCATATAGGAAAGGAAAAGAAAAGGTAAAGCAGGAAAAAAAGAAAGGGAAAAGAAAAGAGAGGAAAGGAAAAGAAAGGGAAAGGGAAAAAAATAAAAGGAAGAGGAAAGGAAATGGAAAAGAGAAAGGGGAAGGGAAAAAAATTAAACCAAGAAATGTGAAAGGAAAATAAAGGAAAGGGGAGGCAAAGGAAAGGAAAAAAGGAATGGAAATAAAAAGAAAAAAAGGGAAGGAAAAAGAAAAAAAAAGGAAATAAAAGGAAAGGGAAGCTAAAGCACAAAATGTATCCTTATGGAAAGAGAACCTGGAATGGATCTCGTCCCAGCAGATTCAAAACATTTGCTAGCAAATAGCAAATGACTTTGAAGAAATCTTTTCCAGGTTTGCTGGATCACTCAGCTTCACTGATAAAAGTGTGTCCTCTCCAGCCTTGGGAAGCTTTATAAAAGCAAGCCCAATTTGTCACATCCTATTCATATATTAAAGATACCTAAATCACATATAGGTACAACTCCCATAGTGATTTTACCAGCATGATAATCTTTAAATTAAAAATTAAATTATTTAAATCTTTAGTATTAAAACACAATTTTTTTTCATTTAGCACACATATAAAAAAAATTAAAATACTGCAATCACATCATAAAAATATTACGCCAAACAAAATATTATGGTAACACATGACGCTATAGTTATCTTCATGTATTTTCGAGTTTTAGTGAATAACATGAGTAATGTAGAATGTTATCTTCATAAAGATGAAGCAGTGAAGTTACCAACGCGTTTCGCAGATTCTACTTCATCAGGAGATGTATTTGAGGGGAATGTGTTTCACTGGTTTTATTTGATATACAAAATAATTGAAAACAATAAACAATGGTTCTTCTCCAACTGCATTGTACATCACATCATTGTGAATTCACCGGCTTTGAATTGGTTGAAAATAGCATTTTAGCTGTTTGAAGAGATGGGAGCACTTACCTCTCCGCTCCTTTTTCCCATTGATGGTATGCCTGACACTGATGTGACATACAGAGCATTTCAAGAAACACCATTGGTTTCCCCCACATCCTAGATTGTAAGTTCTTTGGAACAGGGTCCACTCCTCCACCTGTGTCACTGTCTGTATTTGTCATTTACAACCTCAATTTAATGTACAGCGCTGCGTAAGATGTTGGCGCTATATAAATCCTTTTATTAATAAAAATAATATTAATATTTGGTTCTGGTTTTCAAGGATTTAGCTTTGATATAATTTTAGGAAAAAAAAAATTCCCATTGAAATCCCTGATATATTAGTGACTATCAGCCATTCTTGTATCTTTAAACTACAGAGCAGTTTTTCAAACCCATTGACAGTTAAAGTGAATATGAATTAGTTATCTCCTTGAATGGTACCAGCCAGCTCTTGAAGGTGATATATTGAAAGCAAGAAAAATGGAAAAGCGTTTGGATATGAGCCATTCAAACAAGGACCAAAGTTTGATGGATAGATAATGAGGACAGAGAATCTCCAAAACAGACGATCTTGTGGGGTGTATGTATAACTCGGTATATAATGGTCAGCACTTGCCAAAACTGTTCCAAGGATGTTCCAGAGACACAACCCGCCCACCACCCTGAGCCTGCATTCCGTACAACTGTGCTCCTTTAGTGGGATCCTTATCCTGACCCCGCTGGGGGAGGGGGGGGGACTGGTCAGATCTGCGGACCACCAAAATTTTCTCGCAAACCAAAAATGGAAAAAAAGGGAAAGAAATAGAAAGGAAAAAAGGAAAGAAAAGGAAACAGAAAAGAAAGGAAACGGAAAAGAAAGGAAATGAGAGGAGAGTGAAAGAAAG